>NW_017728906.1:46039625-46053188 GCF_001723895.1 Crocodylus porosus | reverse complement strand
GTGATCTGATGGCCACCTATAAGTTTATCAGGGGTGACCACCAGGATCTGGGGGAACGTCTGTTCACCAGAGCACCCCAAGGGATGATGAGGTCGAACAGTCACAAACTCCTGCAAGGCCGTTTCAGGCTGGACATAAGGAAGAATTTCTTTACTGTCCGAGCCCCCAAGGTCTGGAACAATCTGCCATCGGAGGTAGTTCAAGCACCTACATTGAACAACTTCAGGAGTAAATTGGATGCTTATCTTGCTGGGATCCTATAACCCCAGCTGACTTCCTGCCCTTTGGGCAGGGGGCTGGACTCAATGATCTCCGGAGATCCCTTCCAGCCCTGATGTCTATGAAAATATGTGTAGTATGTTTTGGCAGGGCCTTGAATGAAAAATGTAATCCAAAGTGGAACAAGAAAAGTACCGGTTCATCTTTCCATATAATTTTACTGATTTTGTTGCTGGCAACTAGATATGGAGGAAAAGGAGAAATAGGACAGGAGAACTACATGGCCCACTAAAGATATTACTGAATTTAAATGACATCTCTTGGCAAACCTGGATTAGACTGGATTGGACTTAATCTAGTGTAACAGTACAATTGACTTGGCTATGTAAAGGGGAATGCAGAAAGGGGCTTCAGAACTACTAAATACAGTGCCCTTTTGCCACAAAGCAACATTAAGAAAACCCTAGAGATTTAAAAGTTATGATTGTCCTTCTAGTTGGCAGGGGGCCAGCCTTTTGGCCAAAAATTAGCCCTACACTTTCTCCAAATGCTACTCTGATCCCCTTTTTCTCCCCAATCTGCTGCTCTGCTTTCTGCTTCTTGCTCTGTGGCTCTTTTCCTGCTCTGCTTTCTGCTGCTCTGCCTTTGGCACTTATGCCACAGGTTGGACACCCCTGTTCTAGTGTATCCTGGTTTGGCTCACCCCTTCACAGAAGCATTAGACACTACTGATGAGCTGCTGTTCTTATTAAAAAGTTCTATCATCTGATTCTTGACTGTGAAGCAAGATTGAAGACCTTTATGCTCCAAAAGGTTGATGATCTGAAGCCTTCTTGTATAATTCACATGTGCAATATCTCTTTGCCTTTATGTGCTTACAGTCTGTAACATTGGCATCAGTCACCATAGACAAAAGATGTATTCCTCTGACATGCATGTCCAAGAATCTTTAATGATTTTCTCATACAAAGTATAACTCACTTCTTTAAAAGCATCTGTCATCATAAGTACGCAGATGTCAAATATATACTAAAATAAGTTATTTTTATTTATACAGGCCAAGTCAATGAATGTCGAGTGTCAATTTTTTATTTATTTATTTTTCTGGAAAGATGATAATGGAAAAACTTCTTAATTATACTTTAACTTGATGCTCCAAAGGCAACACCAGCTGCGGTTATAATATAAAGCTTTTTCAAAACCTACTACCAGACCAATTAATTAAAATCTGCCCAGCGATTTATAACTACTTTCTCTGATATGCTCATTGATTGAATAGCCATCCAAATAACATGATGGCCTTGTTTGCTACACAAGGTTTGCTGTTGAGAGCTATCCAAATATGAACAAGGGCATATTTAACCTCGTTCTCACTATACAGTGAAAATGAAAACAACAGAATGAAAAAGAAGGAACTATTTGATGAGAAAGAGTGTACTGGAGAAACATAAATATAGAGGACTTTTTTAGTACTGATGTCAGAATCAATAGATACCAAAGATACATTTGTTCACATTCTGAAATACTATACTTGCATGGACTGGTTCATGAAATGATATGAACAGTCATTTGAATAGTCAAATGACAGAGGAAATGATGTACCTAGTCATTTCATCTGTCCTGAAAGCTCACTCAAAAAAAATAAACAGAAAACAAAGAAACAAAGAAACAACTCCACCTACTCATATACAGATATACAGGGGGAGAAATGTAAGTAAAGTCTGAGATACTATCAGGACTAGAATCGTAAATAAGCAATGGTGATTACTCAGATCACCCATACTTTTGTTGCTACATGCACCTATGTCTGTCCTCTATTTAGATCTACTGAGAAATGGGCTGAACCATAAGACACTACCTCCAGCACATCTGAACTGTTTTTTTAAGTAAATTGTAATTGGCTCCTAAAAGATAGTGAGAGTTACAGTAGTTTCAGAATAAGTAAAATGTATAAATAATAACCAAATCTTAAGAAAAAGAAGAGATTAGACTATGGTAGTATCATGGTAAAATAAAATATCTGGAATATTTTATAGAGCCAAATCAGTTGGGATTTTTTTTTCCTAACAGTAGGCTTTCGCTGTAATAATTAAATGACAACATCAGGTTACTCATGCAGGGAAAGAAAACTCTCTCTTCCACTTCTTTAAAAACAACACATTAATGATCTTCAAAAGGCTTGGACTTTGAAAGAAAATTCAGTTAACCTTTACTTAGAGGCAAGATCTGTGGATCAGTATTTGAAGCAAAGTGTTTTCTTACTATAACAGTTGAAGTCATTATTGACTTCACCTCAAGATTTATTGCTTTTATTTCTTTGCATTGAGAGCTATCTGAAAAGCAGAAGGAAGACAATTCCAAAAACACTCATGGGAAGTTTAGAGAAACTCTCGGACTGGTTAGATTCCCACAAAACCACTGTAAAGTAAACTCTTGCCACTGACGTCATATGTTATGTCAGCAGCAGATGTCACTTAGTTCAGCTGATAAGACAGCAGTCCTGGTGCTTTTCTCATAATTGCCTCCATACTCCCATCTAAAGAGTCCCTGCAGAAGCAAACAGCAAATTTTAGAGGAAGAAGAGATGCTGTTCCCCAAAAGAGCTTATGGTTCATGGCAACTCACCACCTGCAGCTGAATTCAGCTACATTTCATTTAGGACCAGAAAGTATTATACAATGTGCTGTGTACTATCAGGCATTTTTACAAATACACTCTAAAACCAGATTTTCTTTCAAAATTGAGCCCAGTTCTTCAATGTTATTTTTGCAGAAATATTCCAGTGACTTCAGTAAAAGTTCTAACCATACAATACGGTCTACCCCTTAATAAATGTGAGATGAACAGTTGGAAACATATCCTCCCTGACAAAGAAAAATTCCTCCTGTTCCACTCCTGTTTTAGCCGGCTTAATAATTACAATGAGAGATGAGCTGGACTCCTCAAATAATCAGCAGCAAAAAATAGCCTCTAAAGGGCATGGAGAAAAAAAGATTTTCATTATCTAAGCTAGAAACTGAATTTTCCAGTTGTTTAGTTTTACAAGAAAACATAATATAAAAAAAAAAAAAGGAAAAAAAAAAGAGGGGCTCTTTAATAGTCTCTTGGGATACAACTCTCCTCTTCTCCTGAAAAGACTGGTAAATGTGAGGGTTTTGCACCCTGAGGAACAATCCAGAACTAGGCAAGGTCCTGGTCTATGACCTAACTCAGGGGTAGGCAAAATATGGCTCACAGCAGGCCAGATCTGGCCCACAGAGGGACTAGCCCAGGTACCATCCAGCCTGTGGCATGTCCCGCTGCCTCAGGGCACACAACAGGGCTTCGCAACTGAACTGCTAGGCAGCCCAGCTGGCAGCAGCGCCTTCCAGTTGCCGCCACCACCACTAGCCCCAGCTCCATGGCACTGGTAGGGACCCACAGTCCCAGCCCGGCCTGCCCCACGCATGCTCTGAACTTGACCTGCGGAGCGGACCAACTCTAAATCAGCTGGAACCGACACACACAACCCCAACCCTGGCGCACCCTGCACTTCCTCCGGACTCACCCACCCACATGAAGCAGCTGCAGCAGTCGCAGCTGGGCAGAAGCTGCCGCTCAGCACAGAAAGAAAATCAGCTTCTCCCTTTCTCTGCTGCCAGGCCTTCTTGCTGCAGCTGCCCGGAGCCCACACTCGGGCTGCCCTGCAGTTCCTCTGCACTGCCACCACTGCTCCACTGGGCACCCCAGAGGCGGCAGTGATGGCAGCGGAAAGGAGCTGCAGGGCACCGTAGACGGAGCTCCAGGAATCTGCAGCAAGAAGGGCCTGGGGGAGGGGACACTTTTTCCCCAAGCCAAGCAGCAGCAATGAACGTGAGTCATCAGTGTGATAAAATCATCAGCAAAGCTAACCACACTGTATCATGTGTCAGTAGATGCATGACTAATAGAACCAGGGTGATATTTCTCTTCGATATGGCATTGGTCAGACAGCAGTTGGAGTACAGGGTCCAGTTTTGGGTGCCGTACTTCAAGAAGGATGTTGATAGACTTGAGAGAGTCCAGAGGAGGGCCACTCGTATGGTCAGGGGTTTACAGGACAAGCCCTATGAGGAGAGACTGAGGGACCTGGATCTCTTCAGCCTCCACAAGAGAAGGCTGAGAGGTGATCTTGTGGCCGCCTACAAATTCATTAGGGGGATGCAGCAAGGGATCAGAGATGCTCTGTTCACCAGGGTGCCTCTTGGGGTAACAAGGAACGATCGTCACAAGCTGACAGAGAGCAGATTTAGGTTAGGTATCAGGAAAAACTTCTTCACGGTAAGGGTGGCCAAAATTTGGAATGGGCTTCCAAGGGAGGTGGTGCTGTCCTTGGGGGTCTTTAAGAGAAGGCTGGATAGGCATCTGGCTGGGGTCATCTAAACCCAGCACTCTCTCCTGCCCAGGCAGGGGGTTGGACTTGACGATCTGTTGAGGTCCCTAGCATCTATGAATCTTCTGCCTGGTCACTGCCACTGCTCAGTGCGGGCAAGTGGTCGAGAGCAGGCATGGGACAGGCCAAGTTTGGGGCTGTGTATGCAGGTTCTGGCTGGTCTGCTCCAGCCAGGGTAAGTCCAGAGCAGGTATGGATGGGTCGTTGTTGGGGCTGGGGCTGTTGGCAGTGGCAAGGGGGAGCCGCAGGACACGTGGGCTCCAAGCTGTTGCAGGGGGGGGAGGGGGGAGGAAGGTGGAGGGAAGGGGAGGGGTGCTAACCAGCCTGCACCAAGAACTGCCTCTATGGCAGCCCAAATAATTGCTCGCCCCGATCTAACTGATCCTTTCCACTTATAAAACTTGGTATGACGCTACTAAATCAACTGCAAATGAATAATGAATTAAACTTCTTGTCAAGGATTCCTACAACATTTTGGACAGGCATCCTTATTCCTCTAAATAGAACAGCGATTCTCAACAATGGTATCGCAGCACCTGGCGTGTCCTGAGATCCTTTCTGGGGTGGTGCAAGGTGCCATACAAATGTTTGCATTGTTAGGTGTGAAAACATGTATCACTAGATGAACACAAAGATTTCAAATAGGAATCTACAGTGATCTGTTTTGGTCTTTGTAAATTCTTTGCAACAGAATTGCACTCCTATTTATTTTTCTGCACTCAAAAATCAGATGAAAACTTCTGAAGTGTGCTTTGAGTCTAAAAAAGTTGAGAACCGCTGAAACAGGAAAACTTCAACTACAGTATAGCTGAATGTAATCTGATTAATCTCTTTGCTCATATTGTTAGATCAGCACTGCAACTGTGCTTTCTATCTATATTTTGCCCCTTTTTTGCTTGCAGCTATAACTGCAAACTTAAAGATAGTCTGCTTATTCTGAAGGAGGTTGCCTGAGCATTTTCTATTTCGTCTCACTGAGCCCAGTGATGCTTCCTTACCCAAAGGCAGATAAAAAACCTAAAACATAACTGGCTGTTCCATCTAAACTCAAGTAGAGACAAATCTGAACTAAGAAATATGACTTGCTTTAAACTTAATCTGTTCCTGTTTCCACAAAAATAGCAATTAACTAGCATTATGAAATAGCTCAAATTTAAAAAATTCTCAGCAGACATATGGAGACATAACTGTTATTTCATCATTCAGATGCATGGCAGATGCTCCACACACAAGTATAAAGGCAGTCTAAATAGAAAACACAGGCCTGGAATATAGATAGTGAGAAAAAATGAAATCAGGTGAATGACGAAGTGATCCATACTCATCAGGAAAATATTACTACCTGCAAAGCCAGAACCACTGCCTCCTAAAGGGCAAGACTAAAAGAGTTACCAGTCTAAAAAAAGTACAGTGTTTTGGAGGTGGTCTTGTTTTAAGACTTCTAATAACAAAATGGTTCCCTGCAACCCCAATCATTTATTTTTGTCTGTAGACAGCAAAGAGGAGCTTGTACTTGATTAAAATATACTGTTTCTTCTCTGCATGAGCTATGAGTGGTCTTCCACATCCTAATACACAGGCAGTACAGAAATTTCATGAAAATATTCCCATGGAAACACTGAAAAACCAAGTTATATTAAAAGTAACCTATCTGTGTAATGCTGAGCTCCATCAACTCCACTCATTAAGCAACAATGACCCATAGCACTAATGCTGTCTAAAACAGACTACTAAAATCTGCTTCTTTTCACTGATATTAATAGAAGCTAGTGTTTAACTTTGTACCATGAAAGCAAAAAAAAAAATAGTTGTGATTCCTATTCTCAGAATGAATCTAGGTTATAAAAGTACTAGTGATTACTTTTTTCTTACATCTTAAAATGTACTTGAGACATTTAATAATTAAAAGTAGGCAGTCAGCATTTTGTTGGGAGAGAGGGTAGAATAGAACAGATGAGGATTTTGCTACCATTCCAGGGACATGAGTTTGAGCTGTACTCCAGTCATGGCAAAGGCTGCTGCCAGGTCACCCAGATACATATTAGCATCTAGTTACTCAAGCTGGAGAGTCAAAGGTGACCAGGTAGGATGTTAGTCGAGTCACTCTCTTGTTGGCTATTGGCTACAGAAACTGGCATGCTTTGACCAAACTAACTTAAGGAAACATTAGGTTTGGGAATACCTTCCGAGTCAACATTTTGCCATCAGGAAACTGATCTTGGGTAATTTTACCAGTAAATCAAGTACCAGGTACTATAAAATACAGGAATTAATTACAAGATTAATTACAAGCTTAGTGCTTATCTAAGCAAGATTTGGGCTAGGCCTCTGGCACTGATCCTGCATCCTGCTAAACTTGTACCCAATCCCACTTACACATGGTAAGTAAAAAAAAAAAATTTTTGAATGATATAAAATAAGTAGTGAAAAGAAAAAAAACCTGTTAGATAAGACCATAGATTTTCTAATATAATACACTCATTCTTTTTTTTCTAGTTATGCAATAAGCACCTGGGAAATTATTTAACTTATGCACATGTTTAACTTTAAGAACATGACCAATACAATTGATTTCTATGAGATTACCCAAGAGTTAAATATTCTGCTGAAATTAGGCCTAGATTATTTGTTAATATTACCTAACCCATTTTCTGCACTTTTATTTCACATGTTCACTTGGCCTCCACTCCTCCAAGCCTCTTCATGCTCTGAAAAGGCACAATGCCAGAAATATTATAATTAACACTGTCTTCATAAACTGTATAAGTTATCCATCTGAAAGATACAATTTTGGCGATTAAAGGCTTGTTTGCAGTATAAAGTGGGCCCTTTCCTCAGTTCCCAATTTAGCTTCAACAAAATTACTGAAAATTGAATATTAACCTGGGGTCTAATTTCCTTTATTCTTTCTTCACTCCTCCCCATTACTACAGCCAGTTGTGTTCTTCATGGGAATTCTGAAATTAGTGGGTATGTCTACACATGCACTTTAATGTGAAATAGCTTATTTTACTGTGCATAAGAACATCATGTAAAAAAATGTGCTAATACACAGTAAAAAAAAAAAAAAATCTTCCTTGGCTAAATAGGAAAACCCAGGGAAGTCTAAGGGCAAAAAAGAAGAAGCATATAGACAGTGGAAGCAGGGAGATGCTACCAAGGAGGAGTATACCTACTTGGCCAGCACTTGCAGGGAGGCAGTTAGAAAGGCCAAAGCAACTACGGAGCTGAGGCTGGCAACACAAATCAAAGACAACAAAAAGTCTTTTTTTAGGTATGCAGGGAGTAAAAGGAAGGCACAGGGCAGCATAGGACTGACAGCAATTGCTGCAGCCAATCGCGGCAGCCACTTCTGGGAATTGGCAGTTGGCCAGTGCTTGCAGGGGAGGCACTGGTAATCCCACCTGCCCCCCCTTCCCATCGCCTAAGCGGCCAGCACAGCCAGTCAGGGGTGCACATGCACCCCCAGGCGCCCCACATGCATCACCACTGTTCCCCTCTGTGCGGCATTTGTCAGACCGCAGTTGGAGTAATGTGTCCAGTTTTGGGCGACGTACTTTAAGAAGGATGCGGACAACCTCAAGAGGGTCTAGAGGAGGCCACTTGTATGGTAAAGGGTTTGCAGGCCAAGCCCTATAAGGAGAGACTAAGGGACCTGGACCTCTTCAGCCTCCGCAAGATAAGGCTGAGAGGTGATTTTGTGGCCACCTATAAATTCATTAGCAGGGTGCAGCAAGGAATCGGAGCGGCTCTGTTCACCAGGGTACTTCTTGGGTAACAAGAAACAATGGTCACAAACTGACACAGAGCAGATTTAGGCTAGGCATCAGGAAGAACTTCTTTACAGTGAGGGTCACCAGAATCTGGAATGGGCTTCCAAGGGAGATGGTGCTCTCCCCTACCTTGGGGGTCTTTAAGAGAAGGCTGGATAGGCATCTGGCTGGGGTCATCTGACCCCAGCACTCTTTCCTGCCCAGGCAAGGGGTCAGACTCCATGATCTGTTGAAATTTAGCATCTATGAATCTATAAAATCAGACTACTGGACACCAAGCATCACTAAAAAAGTATGTGCCTTCACTACTGAGCAGTAAGACAGCCTAACGCACATTTAGTTAGTACCTCACATTAGAGATACTAAATGTAATGCACTGTAGCAAAACCACATTAATAAATGTGCAGACACATCCAGTGGGCAAGACAGAGATCCAGTATTCCTTGTTGTACTTACAACAGCCATTGGGAGTTATCTATAAGCAAGGAATGCAGGGTTGTGTAGCAAAAGAACCAAAGGTCACAAGAATAGTCTACAGTATATTTAGCCAGAACAAGCTATCAAGTTGTTTGGAGAACGCACAGTATTTTTATCAAATAGATAAGTACTAAGCTTATACTACATCTTCAGATTTCAAAGGAAGTTCTAGTTCACACTGGTGATGCCCAAAGATTTAACACTGGCATTAGGATAATCACTGCTAAAGACAGTCACATGATGATCAATACGCTTACAGTGGACAGTTGTTTGTCCCCCCACCACTACCTTTATAGTAGATTTACTCCACACAACTTTGCCAGGTAAGACAGTGGCACCCACTTGACTGTCCCTTTGGTGCTGCTGCAATTAGCTTTGCATATTCAGGGATTCCCTGGATTAAATGCAAATTTGTTTGTATCTGTTATGGATTCCCTAGGGAAGCACTTGCATAGGAACCCCAACCTTACAATGTTTTGGAGGATCCCTTAAAGCCAGCCCAGATGTAGCTTCTGAGACTCACAGTCCTGGTTTTCTGGTACCTGACCACCTCATTATCCATAGCCCTCTGAGAGACCTACCTTCTGACTTAACGCCTGGAAGGAAACTGCACCCCAAGTTCCATGTACCAAAGCAGGCAGCTCTTCTTAAACAAAAGCAGCATTTATTATTTCCTAGTAATACAGCAGGTGCATTCCTTTGGCCCCAAAGCCCAAGCTAACTCTGAGGCAACTCTCTGTCACATAAGAGCCTTGGCTGCTCTCTCCAATCTCTACCTATCTCTTTCCCCACTTTTGTCTCTGGAAATTTCCCTCTTCAAGAGTCTGTCTTTGCATTGTGCTTCTCTGAAGCATCTCCCTGGCACCAAGGAGTTTTCTGAAGTCCATTTGTTGGGTCAGCACAGGGAAAGTAGTTCATTGTTGCTTAATGGCCCAATTCTTTCCTAAAAGGGCAGTTAGATCTCCAGAGCTACACTTCCAAACACAACCTACCCCTTCTTTCCTCCAGTAGTCGTCTTCTTTGCCAAAGTAAATCATAAAAACTGTGGCATGTAACATTATTATAACATGAACACATTCAAACCAGAAATATGACAATAAAACCTTAGTTTATCACAGAATCCACTAAGGACTCTCAGCTTTTGGACCCCACAACAGGCTCCTAACTGGAGCTCTGGTCAGAGAAGGGAGGGAGGGGTCAAAGGACACCCTTCTCCAAATCCTCACATTTTGCTCAGCAAACAAAAGAAAACTTGTGCCAGGTCCATTTCTTTCCTCTCTGCTTTCAACTTTGTTTTTCATTAACACACAAAATCCATGGCAACAAACAACTTGTTTCAGCCAACATGACAAATGATATTGGAGTTAAAAAAATAAACAAACAAAAAAAGAGGAATGTCTCAAGTAAAAGTGTATGTATCACATTACAGATCCACGGGGAAATAACAATTTATAATCTGGGGGGAGTGAGGGGATGGAGGCCTGAGCAGACTGTGGTCACCCTCCCTGGACAGCTTGGAGAAATAAAGGCTGTTTGCTTTTTAGTACAACTCTCCATACTGTACTGAGTAGAATAGCAAGCTGCCATAGAAAGGCACACATCTAACTCAAAATTTGACCAAGACTTGATATTAGTATTAAAAGATCATTTGAATATTAAGCCAAATCCATGTTAGTTTCCCAAAGCTGTGCCTTACAAGGACTTTAAGCATACATTGATTTCAGTGAATGCTTCCTTGACAGAAAGCTTCCTAAAAGGTCTCTGTATGTGCTGCTATGGATTGCTGCCACCAACATCACTCATCTCAGATGCTGTTTTTCCTTTTAATAAAACAGAGCATTGAATATTCAACTTGGGATGGGGGGGGAAGCATTCTCAAAGCATCCTTCTCCCTTCGTCCCTCCATCTCCAACACAAGTCACTGTCTTGAGGGCAGTGACTCCACACACCAATTAACCCTAACAGAAAAGTCAGCTTTCCCCACTCAGCTGTCCTAAGCTGATGCCTGCAACCCCAGCCACACACATGGTCAAAGCTGTGGCTCACACACCATCATGCCACATTCAGCCCTCTGCATGGAGATATACATTTGATGACAGATTTCCCCTCTGGTTTTTCCCTAGCCTGCTGTGCATCTCTAGCCAGGCTCTGCACTGCTTTTCTGAGCAGTCCCAGAAGGTTTATGCCAAGTACAGTATTTAGCTCCATGAAAGGCAAAGGGAAAAAATAAGGCAGAAACTGTTTGGAGAGGGACTAGTACTCAGGGGCAAACACACACACACATACACACACACACACACACACACACACACACTCGCACAGAGAATAGTCATGGAAACTGAGGCAAGTAACACTCTTATAAGATAGACATATTCAAACCAAAAATATCACAACAAAACCTTAGTCTATCACACCTATTAAGGCTCCTAACTGGAGCTCTGGTCAGAGAGAGAGAAGGAGGGATCAGAAAACACCCTTTTCCAAAGTCTCATCTTTTGCTCAGCAAACAGAAAAAAGACTTGTTCCAGTTATTCTCTCTCTCTCTCCATATGTAGAGGGAGAAGAGATGGAACTATCCCAAGTCTTCATTTCTTTTCTCTTTCTAGAGAATGAGAGAGAGAAGGTTTCTGAGAAGATTTTTCCCCCTTGGTTGCTGAATATTCAATACGCTGTTTTATTAAAACATACATACATACAGAGAGAGATGGAACTGGCACAAGTCTTCATTTCTTCTCTATCCACATACATACATGTAGACACACACAAATATATACATGCATACATATACATAGAGAAAAGAGCCCCCCTCGTTTCTTTCATATTCAATATTCTATTTTATTAAAAGAATAGATAGATAGATAGACAGATAGATAGACAGATGAGAGAGAAGACATACGTATGTGTGTGTATAGATAAAGAAGAAATGCAACTGGCACAAGTTTTCATCTCTTCTCACTCTGCATATTACTTATTTACACACACACACACACACACACACACACAGACTGTTTTAGAAGGTTCTTTCCTCCTTGTTCGCTGAATATTCAATACTCCCTTTTTATTAAAATCATATAGGTATAGGGAGAGAGAATCTATATACAGATACATACACATGTCATATGTAAGTGTTGTGTGTGCACACGCAGAGGGAGAGGAGCCAGAACTGGCACAAGTATATATGTATCTGTACAGAATATGCGCACACGCCTGTATAATCCCATCTGCACTCTGCCCATACCCCGTGCGGGCACCCACACGCCAGCACGGGGGCTGCCAGGAACACTGCCCCAGAGCTATGCACATGCGACAGCAAAGACCAGTGCAAAGTCCCATCCCCGTCCCTCTCCCTCGGCCCCGGGGTCCCCCCGCTTCCCGCTTGGCCCCAGCGCTCCCCCGCGGGCGGGCGGGCTCCTCCTCTCTGCGCCCGGCTGCTCACCTGAGATGCCGGCCCCCAGCACCACCACATCGCACTTCTCGCCCATGGCTCCGGCTCCGTCTGCCCGCTCCGCTCCGCCGCGCCCTGCCCTGCCCGGCCGGCTCTCCCGGCCCCGGCCCCGGCCCCGCCCCGGGAGGCTGGGCCCGGCAAGGTGCCCGCGCTGAGGGGCCGGTAGGGAGAAGCCTGCCCTCAGAGCTGGTCAGGGGTGGTGGTTTTTGTAGTCTTGATTATCGGTTCCAGACTCTCGGGGGCAAAGCCCAAGAGTCATGCGACTGAGCAGAGCCCAAGCCTTCAAGTCTGTGCGGTTCCTACATCCCCCCCGGGCTTTCCATGCTCCCCAAACCCACCCAGGCGTCTAATTGCAAGCCCCAGGGGTTTAGAGATGCCCCCGTCTCGCCTGATCTTGAGCCAAAAGGCTGAGGATGCTAATGCTCTGGTTCTTCCCCTGCTCCAACTTCTGAGGAGAGGCTGGGGGAACTGGGTTTATTTAGCCTGCAGGAGACTGAGCAAGGGTTTAATAGCAGCCTTCAGTGACCGGAAGCCAGGGCTGCCCAGACAGGGGCAACTGGTGCAATTTGCCCTGGGGCCCCTGCAAAGCAAGGGTCCCCTGCCTCAGCTCGTGTGTGTACCACTGGCCCCTGCCCTGTGACATTGCTGGGCAGAAGCCTTGGTATTCTGTTTTCATAAAAAAGAGGGAATTGGTGTATGAGAGTGTAAGATGACACTGAATCATTGTCAACATGTAATTGTGACGTTATGGGGCCCATCCCTGACCATGCAGTAAATATTATACATAGTTGTGCATGAAACAGATGCTAATTTGAGGCTTGAGAGACTGTTGCATCAATGTCCAAGGGGGAGCCTAAACCAGTCACCATAAGGTAACATCTTTCTTTATCTCTGGGCAGCAATAGAGACAAGATTGATCAGGCTTATGATTGGCCTAGTCTAGGGCCTAGGCCAAGTAGCCCTGGTTACAGAGTCTGTTGCAAGGAGAGAAGGAACAGGAAAGGCTTTAAGGAGGGATCTGTGGCAGAGCCGGGCTGTTGTCACAGAAAGACTTCCAGGGGAAACAGTTCAAGTGATAAGTGAATGTGAGCTCTGTGGCTTCTTAAAGGCCAAAGTCAGAAATGAATTTGCAAGAATATAATAATTACAACAATATATATTGTTTTCTTTATATTTGCCAAAGAAAATAACATCATTTGACATAACATATATTCAAGTTCACATATTTCCCCACTTCA
>NW_017728906.1:46034454-46039113 GCF_001723895.1 Crocodylus porosus | reverse complement strand
CCCCCCCTTTCAAGGACACAGTCAGTTGAATTCCAGCTTCTGTAGTCTGCATGAGAAAGGCTAGGGAGAAGCTGGGGGAGAGTCTGCGATTTAGTATAAGAAGAGCTGTGGCAAGGCTGGGCAAGGAAAAAAGTCCTTGGCAGTGTTTCTTTCTTATCCGGTGCAAGATGCAAGCTGTGCATTTCTAATAATACTCCATTTCTAACAGCATGACGACTGCAGGTTGTTCCTTTCTACTGTACAGTTCATTGGTAAATACAAGCAAGATCTGAACTGCTACTTTGAAACTCTTATGGAGCATCGACTGGCTGGGGAGAGAATGCAAGCACGCTACATGTCCTGGTGTAGTCAGAATGAGTATTTGGAGGTATGTGCCAAGAAAGTACTAAATACGATTCTTGAGGAGATGAGAAATGCTCGCTACTATGGAATCACCGTAAGTGGGACGCCTTCATTTATCATGAGATATGTATATGAAAAAGATGGAAAATGGGATGTACAGGAACGATTCCTGAAAATGATAGACTGTGATAAAAAGAAAGGAGTAGACATCGTGGAGCAGATAAAGAAAGTACTAGTGGGGAGTGTACAGTAGAGTTGCAGAACTGTAGAGGCCAACATATGCTTCACATATGTCTGGGAAATACCAGGGTGTGAAAACTAGGATACAGGATGAAAATCCTCAGGCATTGTTTTTACCCTGCAGTGCATGCTCTCTGAACCTATGTGGTGCCCATGCCATGGAGAAGAACCCTGAAGTGAAAACATACTTCAGAAATGCACAGAAGCTGTACACTGTATTTTCATGCAGTCCTTCAAGATGGAAAATTCTTCAGGAAATTGCAGAACTCTCTCTTCACTCCATGTCAACAACTAAATGGAGCTTGAGAATTGATGCTGTTCACCCCCTTATGATAAATCCTAAAGGGATGCTAGATTCTCTCTTCTCTATTGCAGTCCATCAATATCCAAAGATAACTTGTCCAAGGATCCAAGCTCACCATGGAAGAAGAGGTGCAACATGTCAAGAGCCTCCTGGAAGAAATTCAATGGTTGAATGATTCCTAGCCAAGTCTTCTCACAGAAGCCAAGGTCATTGCTGAGGAGCTAGTATCACCACCAAATTCAAGAGAACACACGGAAGAATCTGAAGGACGAAGCATTTCCACAATGAGCCAGCCACTACAGAACATACAATCTTTTCCCCTGAAGATAAATTCAGGGTTGACTTGTTCATCACAGCCACGGAGATGGTCCTCTCAGATCTCCAAAGCTTAGCTGAGACCAATGGAAAACTCTCAAGCTCATTCTCTCTCATACTTGACCCACCAGCTGTTGCAGAGGATGAAGAAATTGCAAAGTCTGCATGATCAGGGGACAGCAGGGCAGGCCCTATGAGGAGAAGCTATGGGACCTGAACCTGTTCAGCCTCCAACAGAGAAGGCTGAGGGGGGATCTAGTGGCCTGTTATAAATTAGTCAGGGGGGATCAGCAGGCATTGGGGGAGTCACTGTTCCCCCGAGCACTGCCAGGAGTGACCAGGAATAATGGTCACAAGCTGGCAGAGGGCAGGTTTAGGCTAGATATCAGGAGGCGCTACTTCACAGTCAGGGCGGCTAGGGCCTGGAACCAACTTCCAAGAGAAGTGGTGCAGGCTCCTACCCTGGGGGTTTTTCAGAGGAGGTTGGATGAACATCTTGCTGGGGTCTTTTGACCCCAGTATTATTTCCTGCCATGGCGGGGGGTCGGACTAGATGATCTACTCAGGTCCCTTCCAACCCTAGAAACTATGAAACTATGAGTCCCTGTCCACCACATACCCATGAGATGTGAACAAGGATGAGTTGCAAGAAGAACTCTGCCTATTTTACGAAATCAGGAAAGACTCAAACTTGTGCACCTCTGGAGGAGCTACAGACACTGCACTTGAGCTTCTCAACTGGATTTATGGCAAAGATGTAGAACTTGTGTTCCCTCAGATATGCATTTCCTTGAAAATGCTCATTGCCTTGCTAGTCTCTGTTGCATGTGGGGAACACACTTTTAGTAAGCATAAGATTATTAAGAACAACCTGCGGTCAGCGGTTGGGGAGGACAGGCTGAACCATTTGATCATGCAAAGCAAATAAATTATGATGATGTAATTGATGACTTTGCATCCATGAAGGTGAGAAAGAAAAACTTTCCTCTTCTCATTTTGTTACATTCCTAACTTTGTAGCATAAGTTTGATAATGTTTCACTTGCAAACTGTTAATGTCATTTTGTTTTAGTAACCTGTCTCCAAGGCAAATTCTCTCTGCCTAGCCCTCCTTGCCATGGGAACAAGCCAGGAAAGCCCCCTTGTTCCCACTTCCCAGGGCAAGGGAAGGAGCTCCTTGTGTAGGTCCACATTAGTCTCTTGCCATTTTGGGGGGGTCAGACCATAAATGCTGGAAGCTGCCACTGGGAGAGGAATAGTGAAAAAAAACACCTGGTCATACCCAGTTCACTCTCCCTTTCAGTATCCACCCTGCCACTGTGTGACAGAGGCTACTGAGCAAGATGGGCAATAAATGGCAGTTCTTCTGTCTTTAGGAAGGAATTTTACCCCATGCTCAGATTGGTACAAACTGTGGGGCAGAAGGGGGTTGCCCTCCTCTGCAGCGGGGGTGGGAGGTGTCCCTATACCTGTGGCCCTCTACCTGGGATCTCTTGAGTATATATTGACAACATTTCATAGAAGCAGATCATTTTGTTGTTGAGGTTCCCCTGCTTGACCTGTGGCACTTTACAGTTGCAGCTTGAATGGCAATTAATTTGAATCAGTCTGAATTGCCAGGAGTGAAAAAAGTGTTAACCTTAGTACTTCACAGGTACCTGGGGTGGAACAATGAATTTTGTCACAAGGACAAAGAATGCCGGGGCAGAGCATTTTATTCTAAGATCCTTCAGACCACAAAACTATTGCCACACTCCAAGTACTTGCCAAGAATTGAGATAACACTTTGTCAACCAAGGCAATTCTGGCTAATTGCCTGGGACAACTATGACTAATTTGAGTCAATAATCATTCAAGCTATATGTATAAACAACTGTGCCACTGGTTTTGATGCCAGCCAAAGGTCAGGACAATCAGAGATTAATGGGGTCCTCTGTTTTAGCCTATCTCATTCCAAAATCAAGAAGATGGTAACCTCAAAAATGTTTCATTTGGGTATGAAGGAAGAGCTTGGATCAAAGTAAGGGTATGCATTTCTATAAATATAGAACTGCACTGAATTGAAACTAGCTTGGCACAGCTCTCATGGCCTCAGATAGTTCCTTTTGGCTTACCTGACAGATAACCTTCAGGCAAAGGTAGTAAAACCTCAGCAAAAGCAAATGTGTATGAAACCCCCGCAGAGCAAATCTTCCTAGACCTTTTGGTTTTCACTGTGGTCAGCAGCATTTGATTCAGCTTGGGGGTGAGGAGTGTCAGAATTGTTTTTTGGGTCAGAGACTTGGCAGTGAAATCATTCCAAAGGTTTATTATTCATTGAATGCTCACATCCAAAAAATAAGAATGATTATTTTTTGGATGTGAGAATTCAGTGAATAATTAACCTTTGGAATTTCGATTTAGCTCCATATTGAAGCCACTAATCTCAAGATTAACCTAATTGCACAGTATATTTCTTTTTATAGCTCAGATATTCATTGTGCTGTCATACCTTTCTATAGTAAGTTTGATTAAAAGAATATTCTGTTCCATGTAGAAATTTGATCTAATTAATCATTTTTGAATTTGTCATTAGGAAAGGTTTGGCCTCTGTTTGTTTTAATAAGTTAAATCTGTTTTATACTGTTAAAAATAAGTTTTTGTTTTCCATAGTCTCAGTGACTTTTGGTGATAACTTGTCCTGTCTCCCTTGATTTGGGTGCTCAGTCACGCAGTTTGAGAGAGTGCAAAGTTTTCAGCATGCATGGTAGCCATGCATTAAAAGACTCTGACACGAAGTTAGTAAAAGCAGGCTCCTTCTGAGAGGTACATAGATATCAAATCACTTGAGAAACATATAGCTATATAGACTAGTTCAAACAATCTATTGTTCAAATAAAAAAATAAGGGGTGGACATCCAATGATAGAATATGGCCTTTACATGGTGAAGGGAAAGAATTAATATATCTGAGAACATACAACCTGAATTTTAACTCTAAATTGACAAATGTTTCCTTTCCTTCGGTTTCTGTCATTTTACTGCCTCTAGGGCAAGATGGTTTTCCTCAAAGTAAACCTGTCCCAGGCTAGTTTTTCCCAGTTTGTGATGTCCGTGCCACCTTCTGTTCGGATAGGTTAGCGAAGTGGGTGGATCTGAACAGGATGCGGTTCAACAAGGACAAGTGCAGAGTGCTGCACCTGGGGAGAGGGAACCAGCGTTATGGTTATAGGTTAAGGGCTGACCCTCTCGGCAGCACAGAGGCAGAGAGGGATCTTGGAGTCAGGATTAACTCCAGGATGAACATGAGTCCCCAATGCGACGAAGCAGTAGGCAGAGCCAACCACACCCTGTCAAGCATCAACAGGGGCATCACTAACAGGTCCAGACAGGTCTTGCTCCCCCTCTATGCGGTGCTGGTCAGGCCGCAGCTGGAGTACTGTGTCCAGTTCTGGGCGCTGCACTTCAAGAGGGATGTGGA
>NW_017728906.1:46031095-46034129 GCF_001723895.1 Crocodylus porosus | reverse complement strand
TATGACCCCTGCCACCCCCAGTGCTCCTTCCTGCCCATGGCAGGGGGTCGGACTAGACGATCTGTCTAGGTCCCTTCCCACACATCGATTCTATGATTCTGTGATTCTTAAGGTTCATGATCAGGGGGTCCTTGAAGCATTTCCTAGGGCCCCCATGTTTCCTTTGACCTTGGCTAAGTTGCAAGTATAGCAGTTGTTTTGGTATACATACATCAGACATGCAAACAATTCCCTGTCCACCACAACTGATGTTGAATAATTAACACTTCTATTCTGGTACTGTTAGCATTGGTGAGGACACTGCATTTCATCCTTCCACTTTATACCAAGGATCTTCCAGACATAGCACTGGTGATGGTGTTCCAGGCTTCTTAGATGGTCCCTGTAAGTCGCCCAAACTTCAGAGCCATAGAGAAGAGTTGGGATTACCACAGCCTTTTATAGTAGGAGCTTTCTTTAAGTCCTGATGTCATGATCATTGAGCACACAATGATACAGTCTTCCAAAGGCAGAGCTAGCTGGCACATCAGATCCTGTACTGGATCTCCTCATCAATGTTAGCCTTCTTTGAGAGATGGCTGCTGAGCTATACAAGTGTTCAAGATTCTCCAGCTCCCATCCATCGATGAGGATCTTTGCTGGGGGAGTTGTTTTTCCAGTGTTAAGGGTCAGTCCCAGGCACAGCTATGCTTGAGAGAAGCATCTAAGAGCCATTTGTAGGTTCTCTTCAGTATGTGCAATGACAGCACAATCATCAGTGAGTTGAAATTCTACAATCGAGACTGAAGTGACTTTGGCTTTGTCACAGAGGCAGGGGACAGCCACATGCCACCACCAAGCCCATTAAGTGGGGGAAACTTAGCCTCCTCCCCACTTCCCCTCACCCATCTCCTCCCCCAGCCTGAGACGTGCAGCCTATAGGCAGGGGAGGGAAGGGGAGAGGGTAAACACAGCAGCAACTCCATACCCTGCCATGCACTTGGAAGTAGTGGCCAGGACTGGGCCAGGGCCAGGGGAGGCAGGCAAAACTGGGGCACCCCCATCCTGTCCCAGTCCACAGCTCATCCCTGGATGCCTGTGTGGCGGTGGCAGGCCCTAATCCCACCATCTTGGTGTGGGGTGTAGCAATGTGAAGTGGAGTGAAGTGAGAGCAGCAGCAATTGTGGGAGCCCCAGTGAGGGCGCTGCATCCATGGAGACATGACCCTGGCCCCGGCCCCAGACACAACACACTCACTGGGGCTCCCACCACTGCCATTTCCCTTATGCCCCATACTGAGCCAGCGGAGCCGGGGGCTGCTGCCACTGAATGGGCATCCCAGGTCAAGCTGTGGGCAGTCATGGGACAGAAGCACTTCAGCACCACCCAGCAGGGCCGAGGGACCCTCCACCGGCTGGGCAAAATTGCTCCATGGGCTGAATCTAGCCCACAGGCCATATTTTTCCATTTCTGCAGTAGTCCATGAGCTGAATATGAGCCAACAGTGTGCTCTTATTGCAAACAAGCCAACAGCATATGTGTCATAACAGGAATGTCACTTGCAAATCAAGGCAAGTGATTCTTCCACTCACCAGGAGTACTCAGTCCAATTTTAGGCCCCATACTTCAAGAAGTGGACAGTGGAAGGAGTGCAGTGCAGAGCAACAAAAATTATTAGAGGAATATGAGGCAAGACTTATGAGGAAAAGCTGAAAGACCTAGGGTTATTTACTCTGGAGAAGAGAAGACTGAGAATGGATGAAATAGCAGTCTTAAAATACCTCAAGGGTGATTATAGAGAGGATGGAGACAAACTTTTCTCTGTGGCTGTAGGGGACAGGACTAGGAACAATGGCCTCAAGCTTCATCAGAGGAAATTTAGGTTGGAGATTTGGAGGAACTTTCTGACTATGACAGTGGTCAAGCATTGAAACAAGCTACCTAGAGAAGCTGTGGAACTTCCATCCCTGGAAGTTTTCAAAATCAAGTAGATGAACTGTTGGCTGGGGTGGTTTAGTCAGGTATAATCCTGACTTGAGCGGGAGACTAGACTAGATGACCTTGGGAGGTCCTTTCCAGTACATTTTGCCAGACACTCACATACACTGCAGATAACTGTGGCATAAATAGCTAGAAATACTGGACTATAATGCTGCAGTGATATCATTAACTTTACAGACTAGACATCTAAAAGCTGGTGGAATAAGTAATTAGCATGTTTCAGACAGTCAGTTACACAACATAAAAGAGGTCCACATTTCCAAATATTCTAACAAACCGATTTCAGTTACTCAATGGCTATTTGGTCATTCCAATTTATATAACTATCCAGTACGGTAATTTGAAACAACACATTCTCAGCTTCTATTCCTTATATTGTGGTTTTTTGAATCACTGATTCTTGCTATTTTGTTGGAGTATGACATTCTCTACTCATGGTATGCAGCTGTTAAGTTTCAGCTACAAAAGCAGCCAATTTTTATTTCTGAGAAATAAATTTTTAGACGTAGTAGCATGGAATAGAAAAACTTACAAAGCCATTTATCACAGCACTGGAATGGAATTCTTCTTTAGCAATAGGCAATATTTATATCTATTTTGTTAGAGGCATTGGAAACTTTCTAAGAAGGATAGTGGCCAAGCCGATGGGGGCCAACAGACCTCTATATCTACACCATCTTCCAGTGACACAATTGCAAGCTGTGATTTTACCTTATCAGACAAGCAGCTGAACTTCACACTTATACCTCATCAGCTCATCATGACCAAGACCAGGTCACCAAATCCTTAGATGCAGGGGTAGCAGTGGACATAGTCTTCCTGGACTTTCAGAAGGCCTTCGACACTGTCCCTCACCCCGTTCTCATCAAGAAACTGGGGGACTGTGGTGTCGACACCCACACAGTCAAATGGGTCGCCAACTGGCTGGAGGGCCGCACCCAGAGAGTAGTGGTGGATGGGTCATTTTCAACCTGGAGGGTGTGGGCAGTGGGGTTCCCGAGGGCTCGGTCCTCGGGCCTGCACTGTTCAACATCTTCATCAGTGACTTGGACGA
>NW_017728906.1:46024300-46030478 GCF_001723895.1 Crocodylus porosus | reverse complement strand
TACTTCACAGTCAGGGTGGCTAGGATCTGGAACCAACTTCCAAGGGAAGTGGTGCTGGCTCCTACCCTGGGGGGTTTTAAGAGGAGGCTGGAAGAACACCTTGCTGAGGTCGTTTGACATCAGTACTTTTTCCTACTATGGCAGGGGGTCGGACTCGATGGTCCCTTCTGGACTAGAGTCCCTTTCGACCCTAGAAACTATGAAACTATAAGACTCCTAGGACAATCTCCCAGGAATGTTTAGTAACTGTCAATGCCTTCATGAAGCTAGGCAGCACAGTTTTCAAAGCAGCACCTTTATTTCAGGTAAATAGATATGCTCCAGAAAATGTTTTATTATAGATACCTATTATGGATAACTTCAAGAGTCAGATTAATAACACAACATAAAAACTGACAAGGATACTCCAGTGCCAGTACAACACTTAATGCAGTTAAACTGAACCCAAATTCATTTCCATATCATCAAGACACTTTGAGCAATAAGGATCTTTCAAAACAGAAAGGCTAAATACTAATACTAAATGCTGAAATGTGTTCCAGTTTCCTATTACTTGTATCACCTGTGCTCATACTCCCTTCTCAACTAATGCTCAAACAGTATCTGTGAACATTTCCAAGGGGTTTTTACCACTGGCTCCTGAACTCATAAGTGGCAGAGGCTTCTATCACAGCCATAGTTTCAAAATAAATACTGGATTTACTCAATCTATGCTAAATCCACCCCTAAGTGTAACAACAGATAATCAGTTTACCGGGGACAAATAATTTTATCCTGGGATCCTATAGATTTCTATACTCATTGTCCCACTTTAGGTACCTTTGAAGTATCTGGAGTCAGAACTCTTGTGGCAGAGGCAATATCTTTTATTACACCTACTAGATAGTTGCAAAAAAATTATTTGCAATCTTTCAGTCTCACACACCTTTCCTCAGGCAAAGAAGAATGCAAAGACTGTAAAATTTCTCTCAGGTAAAAAAGAAACTGCATTTTGGATAGGGGAACTGGAGGATGGTAGAAGTTCTCCTGGGTGGGAAAGTTCATTTTATGCAAATTATGCTTGAATAAGAGTTGGAGCAGTCTATTTACCTCAAAAGGTGGCATACAGGATGTTGAATTTTTCTTCTTTCTTGTTAAGTTGTTTCATATTACACAGGAAAACTGGTCCATGGAATGGTTCTCCTGCTCTGTGAGTATGCAAATTAGGCTTAAACAAAAGGCTGGAGCAGGATGTTTGCAGCTATCTGGTTGGTCTAATAAAAGATATCACCTCTACCATAAGAGTTGTGACTGCTTTTGTCTTTAGACCAACACAGCTACAACCTATATCCCTGAAACATGGAAGATATCATAATTTGCTACTTTGAAATGAAAACCACAATTTAACAAGAAAAGCAAAATTTAACACCCTGAGACCTCAAAACAAACATCCTGCTCCAGCCCTTTGTTCAAGCCTAAGTTGCATACTCACAGAGCAGCTTCTCCGCAACTGATCTTCCATACCCAGGAGAACCATTCCATGGACCACTTCTCTTGGGCAATATGAAGCAACAAGAAAGAAGAAAAATTCAACATCTTGCTTGCCATCAGACACTTTTGGGGTATATAGACTACTCCAACTTCATTCAAGCCTAATGTGCATAAAATGAACTGTCCCACCCAGGACAGCTTATACCAATATGAAGTTTTGTTTCTACCTGGGAGAAATTTTACAATCTTTGCATTTCCTTTGCCTGAGGAAGGGTGTGTGAGCTTGAAAGCTTGCAAATAAAAAAAAAAAATGCAACTATCTAGTTGGTCTAATAAAAGATATTGCCTTTACCACAAGTGTTCTGACTGCTTTTGCCTTTAAATCAACATGGCTACAACCAATATCCCTGAAGTACCTGAATTAACACTTTACCCCAGGACAATCAGGGCTAATTTGAGGTAACTGCCATTCAAGCTGTCCCTGTAAATGATTTTCCTGGCCTGTTTTGATGTGAGTCAAGACCTGATACAATCAGCCCTGAGTTAAACCCGTCATCTGTTTTCAGCCTAAGAAACTTACCCCCAGGGGACCATCCAGAGCAGGATGCTCTAAGAGCCAGAGGCCCAAAAAATGATGAACGGTTGCTAGGAAGGTGGGCCATATTGGTAGGAGGGGGGTAAGACATCTGGCCAGTTGAGGAGGATACCCACTTATAATTCTTCCTGTTTTCAAAAATACCTCTACCTGCTCCTTTCCTTGTTGGTCAGCAACTCGCTTCTTCTTCTTACCCCCATAAGGCACACAAGAAGAGGGAGCTCTGGAATGATGCATGTGATCATCTACAGAACGGGTGAGACATGGAGACAAAACAAAACCAACGTGATAAACTTAGAAGTAAGAAATCTAAAATAACTCTCTGAATTCTTAAAAAGGGAATGCTAGCCAATAGACAAATCAAAGCAGGAGAGAGATGGTCAAATGAAAACCTACAAAGGTTTAGGTGGAGCCAGGTTGAATTTTGTAGCCTAGACATATTGTTCCATTACAATCAATCAAACCTTATTTTGTGAGTGATGACCAGAAGAGATATCTCTGAGCTGAAAATAAACTACCATTACTATGTAATGCCAATATGTCTTCTGATTCGCAGTCTAGAGTCTTATCCTTGAATTTAATGAGCAAAGGTTATATATACAGGGCAAGCTGCAGCAGTGAAAGCAGAATTGCTTTCTGGAACCCCAACCATACAGAAATGGTCCTAAACAAAAGCATATTGAGGTAGATCAGTGTACTTTGTAAAAGAAAACATTTGCAAGCAATTAATCAAATCTACTCTCCCCTCTCCTCCTTCAATCTAATCTGAAAAATTCCTGCAGAGACAATAGGTTTTGCCTCTCAGTCATGTCAAATGCTTTCTCAGTGAGTGGTAACAAGAGACCTTTCTTTTTTATCACGCTGCTGCTGCTGCTGCTTAGCAACTATCAAAGCTAGAGCTTCCATTTTCTATCCATCGCTTAAAGGGCAGCTCCTTTTTCAGACTGATTATTACCATCTACTATCAGTTCATTGCTAAATTATTTCTCATGAATTGGAATTGGGAGCATTTCCGCTTTTGCGTTCCTCTGGCTTCTCATTCTGTCAGACTGTCTTCAGGTTGTAATTTCTCAGTAAATACATGGCTAGAAGCAGAGTCCTGCATCAGTAACCAAACATCCAGTTCAGCTGCCCCCTCTCTTACACAAACACCAGGAAGGAAACTCTGAAGGCAATGAAATAAGCCCCCTCAGCATGAAGGCATAGCCAAAAGAATTAACGCTATCCTTTTATGTATAAACAAGAGACTATTGAGTAGGAGTAGGGAGAGTATTATGTTTCCTTTATTTGGCAGTGCTGTGACATTCCAGTAGAAATTGTGTCTGGTTCCAGCATCCAGATTTCAAAAGGGAGCTTGATAAACTGGTGCAAATTTAGAGAAGAGGTATGGAAATGGTTAAAGAATTGGAAAATGGACCCTTATAGTGAAATGATTGAAGAGGAGCTTATCTATTTCATTTAACAAAGATGAATTTAGTGGTGAATTGATCGTGGTCTGTAAATACTTACATAAAGAACAGTAATTTGACAATAAAGGCTCTTCAGTCTAATAGGCAAAAGGCTTAGCAAGAATGGGTGGAAGCTGAAGCTAGACGAATTCAGACCTGAAATAGGGTGCGGATTTTAACAACAAAAATAATTAATCATTGGCCTAACCAAACATGAGTTGTGCCAAATTCTCCATCACTGGAATTTTTTAGATCAAGATCAAATGCTGCTTTTTTCATTTTTTTACCAAACAGTATACTGGATCTCAAGCAGATTAATTCAGGGAGCTCTATGATCTGGACCACGTCAAAAAAGACAGACTAAATGATCACAGGGGTCCCTTCTGGCTTTATAATCTATGAAGAAAACTCAGTGAGGAGTTCCTCAATCGATTGACCCATAGAGAGAATTGGCTTTTGTTCCCTCACTCCCAAGAAGGAGTAAAGGGTTCTGATTCTAAGACCCACTGAGACTACACAAGATGTTTTACTGTGCATTAAACTAACCTAATGTGCATGAAAGTGTCACTGTCTACATGTGTGCATGACTTACAGTGCATTAATTTAGTCTAATGCTCTGTTTGCTTGTACCAGTACATACAGGTACTATATGAATGGCTCATTAGCTAATGCGCCACAGCACATGTGTAGACACTGACTGGGAACAATTTGCACCCGGTCAAACCAAGCAGAGGGGGCCCACTGCTGCCTCGATAAGACTTGTTGCGGTGGGAGCTGTACCAGCTGCAGAGGCAACTGTCTCCCAGCCACTTGGGGATCAGGATAGGTCCTGATGCCCTCATAGCCCAGAGACAGCTGCCCCTATAGTCGGCACAGCTCTCCCCACCTAGTGAAGATTGAAACTAGCCACCGTTCCCCCTGCCAGCCTCCAGGGCCGGCACCTGGCAGAGCTTGGAGCTCCCCGTGAATGCTGCATGGGGGCAAAGCAGAGCAGGAGTAGCCCTGGACTGGGCTGCTCCTGTCAGGTGCAATTTGCTCCTGATGGGAGCACATGTGTAGACGTACGCTCCAGAGTACATTAATGAGCCTGAATTTTTTGCACAGAAAATTCAGGTGCATTAATTGCATGTGTAGATGTGCCCACTTGTTCAGTGGAGACCAGGGCCATCTCTGCATAGACCCTTTGCTATTCTGTCCATTTCTTGTACTATGCCCATGCGCTCTGTGGAACCATGCTGATGAGGACTTCTGCACTGGCACTGAGCATCCCCTATACAAGCACTCAGAAGGATGACTGAGTCCTTCTTTGCTAAGTTTTACAGTGTTACACCAAGGTTTTTAAGTTCTCACATGCAGAAAAAAAATCAGTCTCAGCTACTTGTTGAACCTGAACCAATTCTCTACATCATCTTTGCATTCTATACCCTGTATTTTCTAAAATAAATGGCTTCAAGTTCTCAATCTAATCTGGAGTTGTCTATACTGAATATTGAGGGGTCACGACCTTGGATTCATATTCCAGATCTCCCTGTGAAAATTTCTGTATTCAGGTTACTCATTTTTCTTTCCACCAAGCGCTCTGTTTTCATTCCTTTAAGAACTAGTTTCTCTCTAAAGTCTATAATTAACCTATAAGTTGACAAACTAATCTTCTCATGAGCACTTCCTTGTACCCTTCCTTAAACAGAGCTTTACTAAAAGATAAATCTATTTCAAAAAAGGAAAACAATCCCAAAGCAACTAAGCATGTGTGCATTTATTAGCTGTCAAAATATACAGTTCTGCACAGTAGTTTAAGTGCCTTAGAGGCAGGATTTAAAAATCTAGCAGAGCTCTTGTTTTCCATTATCTTCATATCAATAGTGTATCTTTCTAAATATATACTTTTGTCTTTACAATACGGTCTTGAATTTTCAATGCTTCCTCATCTTGAAACAACTTATTTCAATAACTCTAACTTACGAATTATGCTTTTAGTTCTATTGTAGAATCATAGAAAAGTAGGGCTGGAAGGAATCTCAGGAGGTCATTTAATCCAACCTTTTACTCAATACAGGAATATCCCTTTCCAAAACATACCATACAATACTCATGGAATTTTTATGTAAAACTACACAAACAACCCTGTTACAGAAAAGACCAGCCTTTAATTGTCCTTGTTTCATGCAAAATTGTCCTCCTGAGCTTACTTCATATTTATAGATAGATTTCAAAATCAGATTTTTCCTGGTTTAAAAAAAATCAACACCTTTAACTTAAATAGCTGGAATGCCAGCTACCATGATATACAAACAGTGAAAAAAGCATTCAAGTGGAATTAGCCTTTGTTCTCATGTTTCTAATGCTAGGTTATGTGTTCTGTTTTAATTTAATGTAAATAGCCAGCACAGGTCTTGTGACTAGTAACATTTCATAAAGGGGCAGATGTTAGTCTAGATTCCACCATTGATCAGAAATAGAGTCCTTTGGATACCTCTAGACATTTGAAAGCCTAGTACTCTGGTGTCTTACAGATAAACTACCTTACCACTCCTGTACACTAATGCCAGGAGCCTGGGCAACAAGCAGGACAAGCTCGTCCTCCTGCTCAGTGCAAAGAAATATGATGTCATTGGGATAACGGAGACCTGGTGGGACTCCACCCATGACTGGACCACGGGTATAG
>NW_017728906.1:45971189-46024289 GCF_001723895.1 Crocodylus porosus | reverse complement strand
AGGCTGGACATAAGGAAGAATTTCTTCACTGTCCAAGCCCCCAAGGTCTGGAACAGTCTGCCATCGGAGGTAGTTCAAGCACCTACATTGAACACCTTCAAGAGTAAATTGGATGCTTATCTTGCTGGGATTCTATGACCCCAGCTGACTTCCTGCCCTTTGGGAGTCCAGTCCGGGGGCTGGACTCGATGATCTCCCGAGGTCCCTTCCAGCCCTAATGTCTATGAAATCTATGAAATCTATGAACCACTCTTATTTCATGTACCATAGTTATAGGAGCCCTGTGCCACCATGGCTAGGTACCCCTTGCCCTCCTGGCCACACTGGGGGTGGCGCCTTGGAGCTGTACACCCCACTGTTGCTGGGCAGGCAAGGGGTGCCTCACCATGACAGCACAGGGCTCCCAGAAGTGGCACCAAGCTTCCCTGCTACGCTTTGCCCTCCTGTGCCAGGGCCCACCCTTTGTGCCATGGAGTTCCCCAGGGGGGTTAGGGCAGCAGGGTGGGGAGCCATGAGCCCACAGCTGCCAGCCTGCATCTGCCTCTGCCCTGTACACAAATCTGGGGGGCACATGCCCCACATAGCCCTCCAGTGGTGTGTGCAGAGGTGGGGAGCTGGTCTCCCCTCCACCCCCCAGGTAACCCACCCACAGCTCTGCCCCACTCCCCACCCAGTCCCTGTGGCTGCACATTCCCAGCCTCAGGCCCCAAGCCCCATGCACCACCCAAGCAGGGCAGCAGCCCCAGCCCCAGGCCCAGCCCTGCCCACCTCCCTCTCTTCCTCCAACCCTTCCCCTCTCATTATGGGGGCTTCAATCCCACCCCACCCCACAACTTACCTGTGGGGAGCTGAGGAAGCTGCTTCCCAGGCTTCCTGGCTATCATGTACATGTGAGTATGCGCACATGCATGTGGTGCCCCATGCCTGATTGCCCTCCTCCCACTCTCCCCAGCCCCTTGCAGGCTAGAACTCTGCTAGCTTGCAAGGGGAAACTTGCTGTATCTTGCATTTTTCTCCTTTAAAAAAGAAAATCTGCATTATTCTCCTTAAAAAGAGAAAATTCACATTTTTCTCTTTAAAAAAATGTGGAGAATGGAAAACATGGATCCCTGCTCATCTTCTAGGTATAGGCAATTTTTCACATAGGCCACAATTCTCCATTATTTGTCAGTATTGCCATATGATAGATTGCTTTTGGCCATCTGGTATTGTAGCTATGTGTCCGGCTTGCAGACTTTGCTGATTGCTGTTATAGTCTATAGACGTCACACATGTCCATTGACGTCAATGAGGTATTCAATTGATATGGATTTCAACACATTCATGATCGGGATCCCATATTTGGGGTGTCATGCACAGTCATTGGGTCTAGATCAATTATGGCACCTAAATAAGGGTTTCTGCACAGAGGAAATGTAGTTCATTATCAGCACTTTGTAGCCGGAGATCCAACAGATTTTCCTTTTCATCACAAAGTGCACCAACCAATTCATTCTCATGTTCAGATTACCATTTTTGCTTTTGTTTTACCTGACTATAAGACTGTAGGACTCCTTCTCTTAGTTTCTCATTTTAGTTAGGTTGCAAAGTACCTAAAAGTATACTGATATAAAACCACATCTTCAAGTCATATAACCAACATTGCCGAGAACTTTGAGAATTTAATAGATGAATCCTTTGCAATTACTTATAGATTGGTGCAGTATTTGGGGTATGTTGGTTTATTCTTGATTGCCATTTTAAAATCAACTGATTTGCTGTTTGTGTATGATATTAAAAGAACAGGAAGAAACTTTCTAGACTAAACACAGACTTTTTGTTTTCTTCTTGAAAACAAAATGCACAAGTCTGGAACTAAGTAAGTAGAGAAGTGCATAAGATGCCCACAAGCTAAACTGATCCATCTGGTTCTTCCAGCAACAAGATATCATAATTTTGGGGTTTTTCCCCCATCATATAACATCAGATGAGTGTTTGTATAAATCAGGTCTTATGAATTAATGCTTACAAATGTCTTAGCACTTATGATTTTATAAAATCTAAGTTTATTTATGCAATTTCCTGTTTTGAGACTTACAGGCTGCAGCAGGAAGAAATAACATTTTCAACATTATCTAGTGATTTCAAATACCCTGAACTCATTAGACCTATAATTATTGTTCAACTGTGGCATACCAAGGATCAATTGCCCAATAAAAATTAATGTACTGTAAGTAAAGAAAATTAAATTTAATACGATTACTTAGCAGAAATGTTCAGTGTTTCTCAGAAAACCTGACATTTTCATAGGTATCTATGGAATCCTGAATTTCATAATGCAGTAAGGGCTAGCCTATCAGGGAGGATTTACTTCAAAGCAATATTCATAGGAAGTAATTGCATCATGCTGCCTTGCACACAGTAGCAACTTCTACACAAAAACCCTATTTTTCATAGATTTCACAGATTTCATAGACATAGGGTCCTTGAGAGATCATCAAGTCCAGCCCCCTGCCCCAGGGGCAGGCAGTCAGCTAGGGTCAAAGGATCTCAGCAAGATAAGCATCCAAATGTTTCTTGAATGAGTTCAGAGTAGGTGCCTGCACCACTTCTGGAGGGAATCTATTCCAGGCCCTGGGGGCTCGGACAGTAAAGAAGTTTTTCCTTATGTCCAGCCTAAAATGGTCATGGAGGAGCTTATGACCATTGGTTCTTCTTATCCCTTGGGGTGCTCTGGTGAACAGACGTTCCCCCAGATCCTGATGCACACCCCTTACATACTTATAGGCAGCCACCAGGTCACCCCTGAGCCTGCGCTTTTCTAGGCTGAAGAGTCCCATAGCTCTAAGCCTCTCATTATAAGGCCTATTTTCTTGTCCTCTGACCATGTGTGTGCCTCTCCTCTGGACTCTGTCAAGTTTCTTGACATCCTTCTTGAATTGTGGAGCCCAGAATTGGATGCAGTACTCCAGCCTCACCAAGGCCGAGTACAGTGGGAGGATAACATCCTGAGATTTACTTGAGAAGCAGCTATGGATGCAAGCCAGAGTTTTATTTGCTTTACCAGCTGCAATATCTCTGAGGTGGGATGGACAACCCTTGTGCTGTCAGGATCACTCCCTTAAGGAGCAACCACTCCTCTTGGACTCCTCTTCCTGTTGAGTCATGGTCCCTTAGGGCCTCAATAACAAGTCTTCTGAGCTTGTCAAAGTCAGCTTTCCAGAAGTCAAGGACTTCTGCATTGCTGACTGACTTGCCAGCTTTGTGATGGATAGTAAAGATGATCAGCTTGTGGTCACTATCACCCAGCTTTCCATCAATTCTTAGGTCACTGACTAGATCATCCCCTTTGGTCAGTACCAGATCCAGCAATACTTTACCTCTTGTTGGCCCATAGACTTCTTCAAGTCAGGTAGAGATCATCCATGCATGTGAGGAAGCTTTGCGACCAATCGGATTTGGCTGAGTGCTCTTCCCATGAGATGTCCAGGTAGTTAAAGTCTCCCATGACAACCATGCACTGAGAGTGTGCAGATTCATCCAGTTCCCTGGCAAATTCCTGGTCTAGCTCTTGTTTCTGGTTAGGAAATCTGTAGTAGACTCATACCATGATGTCCCCTGTGCCATGTTCCCCATGTCTTTTAACCCTGGGTGCCAATGTCAATTTGCATGGAAGTGTAGCTTTCCTTGACATAGAGAGCTACGCCCCCACCCGCTTTATCTGCATGATCTCTCCTGTACAAGGTATAGCCATCTATACCCGTGGCCCAGTCATAGGTGGAGTCCCACCAGGTCTCCATTATCCCTATGAGATAGTAGTCTTTCTTGCTTATCAGCAGGACCAGTTCCTCTTGTTTGTTCCTCAAGCTCTTGGCATTGGTGTACAGACATGTAAGTGTCCCACTGGATGCCCTGGGCTTCCTTGCACTCTCAGGTAGACACTGTTCCAGGGCTGGGGTAGGTGTGAATTCCCTTGGGTGCCCTAACCTGCTGGTTATGCAATAGTTGCAAGTGGGCTTGCATTGGCGGTTATCCATCCATCCCCCAGTGGGCTTAGTTTAAAGCCCAGTTGAGCAGGTCAGCCAGGCTCGCTGAGAAGAGCCTCCTCCCCAGTGGAGTGAGGTGGAGGCCATGTCTTTCCAGCAGACCACTGCCTCTCTCACCAGAGAGTGGACTGTGATCGTGGAAGCCAAAGCCTTTACGATGACACCAGCACTGCAGTCTCTGGTTGACTACCTTGATCCTCCTCTACCTCCACAGCTCATAGCCCGAAACTGGGAGGATCGAGGAAAACACCACCTGTTTCCCCCACCCCTTAAGCCCTGCTCCCAAAGCCCTGTAGCACCTCATGACCTGGCTGGGATTGCTTCGAGCCATGTCATTTGTGCCCATGTGAATAAGGTAGTGGTCAGCGGGCCAGGTGAGTTTTAGGATCCTCTCAGCTACATCAAGGATATAGTGTCCCAGGAAGCAGCAGACCTCTCAGGCTAAGGGGTCAGGGCAGCAGATCACACCCTCAGTCCCTCTCAGGAGGGAGTTTCCCATGACGACCCCTCTATGAGTGGCCTTAGGGAGAGCAGGGATGGTAACTGAGGATGAGTCTGTGTTGCCTGCAGGAGCTGGCAACTCTGCAGGTTCTACTGGGGCTGCAAGAGGTTTGTACCCGTTGCAAAGCTCCAGAGGGGAGGGGACCCTGGTGCAGCGGGCCCTGGGGCCGTTGACCACCTTGGTCCAACTCCTAGCTGGACAGTATGGGAGATCCCCAAGTCCTCCCTTGTCCTGGAAGGTGACCTTGGTCTACCCTCCACCTCCAGGCAGTGAAGGGCCTGGCAGTAGTAGTCTATCTCCTGCTTGCCATCCCTGATAGCACGCAATCTCTGGACTGTGGCCTGGAGCTCCTCTATCTGGCGCCCCAGAGACTCCAAAATGGAGCAAACCTCTCAAGGGGAGGTGGCCATGCTCCCAGTCCCATGTGCCTAGAAAAATGCCAGGCAGCCTCGGCAGCTGAGAGCCAGGGACTCTGTATGCATGGAGCCCAGAACCGTGGGTTCCATCTGGGTGGAGACCTCAGATGTGCCAGAGGGGGAGACCGCAGACTCCAAGGGGACCCTTGGGGTGCAGCATGTGCCCATCCACATTGTGCCACTGGTAGCTCGGCTACTGCTGGGACTACCTTCCCTAGGGCTCACTGGCAGGGCCTTGGGCCCCCCCCATTCACCCTTTTGCACAAATTCCCAAGCTAACTCATGTGCCTGGTAGACAAGAACACTTATTTGCATGTCCTGTTCATAAGGCTTCGGTCACATGGTTCCCTGGGGGCTGGGCGAAGTATGAGCCGGGGGTGGGTGTCCTTTCTCGGCTCCCACTCAGCTGCCCTGCAGCTGACTGGGTTGGAGGTCCCTCCCTCCCTGCCATGGGCCCCACCTACCTCTGGCTATACTGGAGGTCTGGGTCAGGGTCCCACTGGGGTGCTCTGGGGATCCCTACCCTCAATGGGAGCACAACAGGCTTCCACCCATGCATCACTCGCCGGAGCCGGGGGACAAACTGCTGCTTTGCCGGCGGCAGGCCCTTTTTAAACTGCGCACATATTTTTACTTTACTGTGAGTCACTGCAAAGCTGATTTCCTCTGAAGTATGTGCTCTATACTGCGTGCAACATTAGTGACACATTCCTTTGCATTGTTGTTGGGCTTTATGCACTGTGGGATTTGTCCTCTGGTACATCCAATGGAAGCTAGAAAGTAGTCACTACATTCAACTCCTTCAGATCAAATTCTAAAAATCCCATGTTTTCTGTCTTGCCATCCCATGATCCATCCTTTTTCAGACACATTTTCAAACACTGTACTGAGCTGTGGACAGAACAATGCTGCTGTGAGGTTGATAGTCAGACATGCATGGTGCCAGAAAATGCAAGTGTATTAGAGATGTTCCTGCTAGACAGCTATAGCTTTGCAAGCCAACAGCCTCAGAGAACAAGGATATGCATGAGAACAGGGACAGGAATGAGGAAGACCATTATAAGCTTGAGTAGCTGTTTCAAAAGAAGCTTTTCTTAGGACAGTTTTACTCCATGCAGTGTCATTTCTGGGCCTGAGAAGCAGCATTTGAAAAAGATTGTGCTTAAGAATCAGGATGACTGGCAGAGGCTATAGAACTTCAAAATCGCAATAGGAATATACACTTACTCCAGAGGGCAAAAGATGCAGTGCATTGGTATGGCAGCTTCTTTATCTATTTATAAGTATGTTCATCATTATCTAGATCCTCACAACCTTTGACTGCTACCATCATCTGCTAACCAGCTCACCTGAGCAGATTGGCTTTTGGGGTTTATGTGATAGAAGTGTGTACTACTATTATAAAAAATACCATTGTCTTGTGTCCTGAAGTTTGCCACTCCTTAAGAGGTTACTGATAGCTTTGCACACACAATAGTCTCCAGGTGCTTTGAGGCAATAGACAGAACCTTCTTCCTATTATTTGCCCCTAAATTGGCTTTAGAGTTCACAAATAGAAACGAGGAGTACTTCTTCATTGAGCTCCAAGGCCTAAAAATGTTTTTTCTGGAACTCTCACTCATTTTCAGTAATGAAGAAAGGGTGCTTTAATGGACAGTCATGAATTCATCCTTTTATTCTCAGAGACCTTGTTTACTGTCTACTACGATGGGGGATGAAACCTGTTACAGGACAGTGGGATTGTTGAATGGAATTATTTAAAATTACCATGTAAGTAGTTGCAGGATGATAGTGGAATGTGCCTTCACCCTTGAGATATCCGGTTTTGGGGAACAGAACAAATTAGGAGGCCCAGAAAAAGCCCAAATTAGGATGTGTGCATGTGATGGGTTTGTGAAACAAAGGAATATGCTGACAGGACAGAACGTGAACAGTATGATGATGACGGAGAGACCAGTCAGTGATGCTGAAAGGTGAAGAGTCATCACAGAGGGAAAAAAGATGCAAAAGGAGGGATTTCAGAGCAGGAAAGAGTTCCCAAAAGGGGAACCCGAGGCCACCATGGACAGAGGGCATACCACCAGCCCATCTCACCCACTCCACTGGTGGTGGTGATGGGGGGGGTGTCAGCATTTAACCTCAGCTGCTGATATCTGACATTCAAGAGAGAACCTCAGAGTGAAGCTTGCATACTTGCCAGACGTACCTTGACTCCATGAACCCTGGGACTGGTAGGTATATAGAAGTGTTTGAATTATTCTCATCTGCTATCACTGTATCAATAAAATTTGCCTATCTAATGGAGAGGTCGTGGTGGGTCTGAGGGTTTGGGTCGATCTGGAACAAGGTATCTGAAATAATCACTTCCTTTGATCTGCTGGCAACTTTCCTACCAATGAAGCCCAGTATGCTGTTAGGCTCTTCACAACAAGGGCACACGGTTAGCTCATGTTCAGCTTCTTGTCCACTGTAACCCCCAGGTCCTTTTCCGCAGAGCTGCTGCTTAGCCTGTTAGTTCCTGGCCTGTACCAGTGCATGGGATTGTTCTGTCCTAAGTGAAGGACTTTGCACCTGTCCTTGTTGAACTGCATGAAATTTCCTTTGGTCCACTCCTCCAATTTGTTGAGGTCTCTTTGAATCCTAGCCCTATCCTCCAGCATATCTACTACTCTCCCCAGCTTGGTGCCATCTACAAACTTGCTGAGGGTGCACTCTATCTTCCAAGTCATTGATGAAGATACTGAGCAAAACTGGCCCCAGGACTGGCCCCTGAGGCACTCCTCTTGATACAGGCTACAAACTAGACATCAAGCCATTGACTACTACCTCTGAGCCTGATGATCCAGACAGTTTTCTATCCACTTTACAATCCATTCATCCAACTTGTACTTCCTTAGCTTGCTTGTCTGAATGTTATGGGAAACCATATCAAAAGCCTTGCTAAAGTCAAGGTATACCACATCCACTGGTCTACCCTCATCAACAGAACCAATCATTTTGTTATGGAAGGCAATCAGGTTGGTCAGGTATGACTTGCCCTTGGTGAATCCATGTGGACTGTTCCTAATCACCTTCTTCTTCTCTGAGTGTTTAGAAATGGATTTCTTAAGAGACTGCTCCATGATTTTTCCAGGGACTGAGGTGAGGCTAACTGGTGTGTAGTTCCCTGGATCTTCCCTTTCTTAAATAGGGGCACTATATTTGCCCTTTTTCAATAATCCAGGACTTCTCCCAATTGCCACAGTTTTCAAGATGATGGCCAGCAGCTCTGCAAGCACATCAGCCAACTCCCTCAGCACCCTTGGGTGCATCCCCACCTGGCCCCATGGACTTGTACATGTCCAGCTTTTTCTAAATAGTCCCTAACCTGTTATTTTACCAATGTTAGCTGCTCAGCTCTTCCCCAAACTGTGCTGCCAGGTACAGTAGTCTGGGAGCTGACCTTGCCTGTGAGGATCGAGGCGAAAAAGGCATTGAGTACTTCAGCCTTTTCTGCATCTTCTGTCACTAGGTTGCCTCCCCGATTTAGTAAAGAACTCATACTTTCCCAGATCCTTCTCTTGTTGCTAACATACTTTTAGAAACCCTTCTTGTTACCCTTCACATGCCTTGCTAGTTGCAACTCCAGCTGTTCTTTTGGTCATCCTGATTTCATCCCTGCGTGCCCAAGCAACACTTTTATACTTCTCCCTATTTGTTTGTGCAAGTTTCTACTTCTTATAAGCTTCCTTTCTGTGGTCTAGCTCACTGTAGATTTTCTTGCTAAGCCAAGCTGGCCTTCTGCCATACTTGCTAATCTTCCTGGTTTCTTTAAAGTACAGCCAGCTGTCCTGGCTGTGGGAACAAGGACGAAGGTGGCCCTCCCTTACAGTGTTGGAATCCTATTAGAACTCTTTCTCTATCTAAAATTCCATTTTATAGCCCTGAGGATATACTCAAATTCATTGTGCCATTAGTGCTCTTTTGCAATGAGTTTTCAACCTCATGGGAATTAAAGAGTGATTGTGCCTTGTAAATTGCACTGTGTAATGTGTTGGTTATTGTAGTTGTAGTTTGCATATTGCTGCAATGTGTTTTTTAGAAGATTGGGAAACAACACAAATGATAACACTTTTACTGATAAGAAGAAACATTTTTACTTTCTAGAATTTATAGTCTTAGAAAACAACCTTGCTAAGGTTTTATTGAAAAAATAACTGTCTTGATGAGATTTGTACTGATAAGAAAACAACTTGCTAGAATTCATACTGACAACAAACTTGTGCTTATTTTCTGCATTAACTCCCTGCATGACCAAAATGTACCACATACTTTTTAACAGAGCTGTGGAATGTTCAGCTCTTAGTAAGCTCATGCATTTTGATACAGGCAGGCAAGTTTCTTTGGGTAGATGTGATATTTTTTATTAGACCAACTAAATTGTTGGAAAAAATATTCTTTGCAAGTTTTTGGGCACAAACAACCTTCTTCAGGCATAGGGAGACTCTGCTGGTTATGTGTCCTCCAAGGTAAAAAAGAAGTTAATTTGTAACGTGCAGGTCTGTAAAAATGCAAATGAGTGGTACTTTGGAAGACAACAGGTATAGGTTGGATGGGAGGGGGTGGGGAAGGGAGGGAAATATGTGAGGGAATGTTACTGGAATCTCTAAGATCCAACCTAATCTAACTTAATATAAGCTAAAATGTAATATATCTGAGATCCAACCACCAAATATTAATAAAACCAGAAGATAAAGGAGGAGCTATAGTTATCCTTAAACATGAAGACTACATAAAAGAAGCCAAAAAACAGCTCTCTGACACTACCTACTATGAAAAACTAAAGGAAAATTCAACTCCCCTTTTCACTTCAAAACTCAAAACCACCTTCACATCATTTCCATCTGAACTAACTTCAGACCCTGGTCTCTCTAATCCAGGGACTTTTTACATGCTCCCTAAAATCCACAGACAAGGGAACCCTGGCAGACCTATAATTTCCAGCCATGGACCCCTAACTGAAGAAATACCAGGTTTCATCGAATCCATCAGAAAACCTCTCATCACCCAAAAACGAACTTTTATCCAAGTTACAACAGACTTCCTGCGAAAACTTAAAAATATAGACCACCATCCCAGCAATACACTTCTATCCCCCATGGATGTTACCAATTTATATACCAATATCCCATAACAGGATGGTATCCATGCCTGCCACACATATCTACAAGAGCAAGATTACAACTTAGAGTACAGACCTCAAGATATTATTGAATTTATACACTTCATCCTCACACAACAGCTTCACTTTCAACAACCAACACTTCCTCCAGACCATGAGCACAGATATGGACACCAAAATGGCCCCACAATATGCCAAACTTTTTATGGCCCACCTGGAAGAAGAATTCCTCAAGAACTGCACCATCAAACCAATGCTATACCTAAGATATATAGGTGACATCTTTATCATTTGGACTAAAACCCGGCAGTCTGTGATTGTTTTCCATCACAAGTTCAACAATCATCACTTCTCTATCAAACTATCTCTTGAATACTCTAGCACCAACATTTCCTTTTTAGACACCATGATCACTATCCAGAATGGTAAAATAGAAACCGCCACAAACAAGTGCTTGCCTATTCAAAGAGAGGTGTTAGAGTACCAAACTTTTAAACAACACAGCAAACAGCTCTGCTTCAAACAAAGGCTTTTTTATGCCACCTTATTCCTCTTGTTCTTCTTGGGACTCTTGCTTGCTCCCTCTCCACCTCCCTCTGAGCCTTCTTTTTGCCTCCTAAGGCACAGGTTGCCCCATTAGCCATAACATATAACAAAGCTATAGTATTAATCTGGGGACTAACACTCATCCAATGAAATGAAATATGTTATTTGGTACCTGTGCATGAACACGGAGGCTGCTCTGATGTGGTGTAATTACAGTGCATCAGAGCAGACTCAATTAATCAACTGCTGGGCTCCAGCAGCTTCCTGTGTCTCTAAATGTATTAGCATCCCCTCAGTTAAAAATTATAGCGGGGCACTTGAACTACAGGTCATTGAATGAGCTTCAGTTCAAACTCTTCTGCTGCCATTTTGAAGGGCAGGGACACTGCTACAGGAGATGCAGTGGCACTTTAATTACAGTGGATCTTGGAGTCACTGGAATTAAAGCACTGCCCCCAACACCCCTGAGCATGTATAAAAGTGCCCTCCACCTTATACATGAGGTGCTAGGAAAAGGCTCATTAGCCTATTTAAATGTGCATTAGTGAAAACGCACAGTTTTTTTGTGACATTTTAATGCACATTAGATAGGCTAATGCACGTTAAAGTGCACATGTAGACATGCCCAGTAGGTTGTAAATTGAGGTGGTCATGTGAAAACTCTTAAGATCATGGGACTGATGTCTGTGGCACAGGTATTTGTGTAGCCCTGTAATGCAAATATAGCTGCCCATGACTGCGTCAATAACTTTCAGGTATCAAAATTTTAGCTGATTTTTTTAATGAAATGTTTATATTTTATCAAGCAGGAAGCAACTATGGCCACCTGAAACCTGAGACACTGCTCCTGCCTTTGTTTCAAGGTAATTTGCATCATCAAAGAACCTCACAATAGGTGAGAGGCTTCATACCAGCTATGAACTGACTGCCCAGAGGAGTTTTCAATCTATTGACTCCTCTGTGAAATCCTATGAAATATGAACTTTCATTTCTACCCAGGAGAACTTTTACAATCTTTTCTCCAATGCCTGATGAAGGGTTTTTCTGTTCAAAATCTGCAATTAAAGGGCTTTTTTCAAAAACCTTGTTGGTCTAATAAAAGATATCATCTCTACTACGAATCTTAATTGCTCAATAACTTTCCATCACATATACTGAATGTTCATATTGGAAACTGAACCAAGGCAACTTTATTCATATACCCTAAAAAAGTAAGATTAGCAGGTACCTGCCATCCTGAGATATCATCTTCTGCCCCTCCATTCTCCAGGCACTGTTGCCTTAATAACACAGTGGCATTCTACGTCTTGAAAAAAAGCAGGTTTACTGTATTTGAGATGGAGGCATAGATAAAGACCTAAATAAAGTAGGATATGGGAGATTATGAGTATCTAAAGGTAGCACAAAATAGCTAGAATAAAAATTGATCTGGATGTACAGCATTGTTAGAATATCTGTTTAAAGTTGCATGATCTCTTTTTCTGTTTCGGTCTGTTTTCTCTTTGTTTTAATTTTTATTCACTACTAACACATATTTGTGGTCAGCAGTCCACACAATAATCTCCTGAGCTGCAAATCTGTGTTGACTAATTGCTATAGAAATAGGTACAGCAAGCTAGTCTATGAGCCAGCATATCATGTGCTGAGGGAACATCTTAGTAAGGGAAAACATACAACACCACGGATAACTCATTGGCATTATCTCTACCCCAGGTAATGAAGGCTGAAGGATAAGATCCGATCAACATCATCATCTTGATAATCTTGAGAAAAGGGTGCTTTCAGCTTAACTCTGATGATCTGCTAGGATACACATACACACACACGCACGCACGCACACACCTATATATCTCTAAATAACCCTAAATATATATATATATATATAGATATATCTATATATCTTATTTAGTTAATCTATAAAGGTGCATATATACCCTGCCTTGTGACTGTTACTCCTATAGAGCACATATTCAGTAGGGATCTACAGCTATTGACAGACAAGATACTCACAAACTGTGTGTCTTGCTATGAAAAGCTTGCATCAATAACTGTAGATGACAGCCTGCATTTATCTTTCCAAAAATCCTTATATACCCCACATTGTGTTAATGGGTTTATTTCAAATGGTTACAGCTGTATTTAAGTCTACACATAAATAGTATTCTGTACTGCCATTAACAGTATTCAACATCAATGAGATTTTCAGTTATATTTAACAGTGTTAAGGCTCTACAATGGATTTCTCTAGGGATAGCTGTATAGGAGTTACTGAAAAATATTTTAAAAATACAAATTGAACTTAGGAACTTTGCAAACAGTTTTATTATGGTTTCCCTCTCTCCCCTGATTGCTATTTTTGTGTTAACAAGGTATTTTAATTTGTATTCACTGTAAAAGAAATCAGAACTTGTGATAGAGATGATTTCTTTCATTATGCCAACTAGATATTTGCAAAAAGATGTCTTTATCTGCAAGCTTCCGGCCACACACACCCTTCTTCAGGCATAACAGAATGCAAAAATTGTAAAATTTCTCCTAAGTGGAAATGAAAATTCATATTTCACAGGATCTCAAAGGAGACTTTTTCTCTATACAGTTCTCTATATAGTTGCTGTAGTTTTGTCTGGTAAGAATATTTAGCATGATGTCTCTCAGAATCAGGTAATTAAAACTTATGTCTGTGTTAATCTCTTGGTGATTAAAAGATTTAGAATTAGTACAAAAAGAGAAAAGCAACTCCACAACTCCACAATTCAATTCCATTATAATTCCATGTTTCAATGCAGCCTGAGGGTGACCTATCACGCTTCAGATTGCCTGCAAAATCCAGCTAGTAGGGCACAAAAACAAAAAGGAAGTGGGAGGTTGACATACCTGTTCAAAAGGTAGGAAGAACAGGAATCCAGAAGGCTAACAGTATTCCTGCAGAGCTGAGAAGGAAATATTACATAATTTTAAGAATAAATAACTTGCAGGTATTTCATGGATTACCAGTCTCCCAACTGGTAACCTATATTATCCAATAGAATAAGGTATTCTCAGAATCCAGATACTGTCACTAGGAATTCTTTTACGACTAGAAAATCACCTTGTGGGTGTATCTACATGTTTATTAATGTGCTTTTGGTACTGTTCATTAAATTTGGTACCTCTAATATGAGGTACTAACTAAATGCTCATTAGGCTGCCCTAATGCACAGTAGTGAAAGTGCACACTTTTTTAGTGATGCTTAGTGTTCAGTAACCTAATTTTATTGCTCATTAGTGTATTAGCATGGTTTTGGCTGCGATTCTCTTATGAGTAGTAAAATAGGCCACTGTGCATTAAAGCACACGTGCACACATGCCCTGTATCTACCTACATAAAGAACAGTTATATTTTGTGTTAGTTAAAGGAGTGACTATAAGCAGCTATTTCAGACAAGAGCACCATCACCTGGTAGGTAACCTGGATGATATTGACCTAAGGGAAAGGACAAAAGAGAGCAGCTGAATAAAGACAATGGACCTCAGAACAGCGTACCTTTAGAAGGAGAGGATCCCCCAGGGAAGTAAGTCTGAGGAGAAAAGGAGTCCAGGTGAACTAGCTGTACGTTAAAAAGGCCATATTATAGGCACAGAAGCAAACTACTAGATGACAAGTTAATTTGGTAGCAAAGATAGGAAAGGAGACAAGCAACTAGAGGAGAAAAACAGGTCAGGGATTACTTAAAGAAGCTGAATATTTTCAAGTCGTCAGAGCCAGACAGAATGAACCCTAGAGTATTGAAGTAGGTCAAGTAAGGTCCTGGATGACTAGAAAAGGGGAAATATGGGGCTCATCTTTAATGAAAGGGGGATCTGGGGAATTACACACCAGTCAGTCTGATCTTTGTACCTGGAAAGATCATAGAGCAGATCATCAAGGAATTTATTTCTAAGCATTAAGGAGAACAAGGTGATCAGGAACAGCCAGAATAGATTCATCAAGAGCAAGTCATAACTGACCAACTTGATTTCCTTCTATGAAAAGTTGAGCGGCTCTGTGGATATGGGAAAAAACAGTCAATGTGATTTACCTTTACTTTTTAACAAGGCTTTTGATACCATCTCCCACAACATTCTCATCAACAGGTTAAGGAAATACAGACTAGATGAAGTACTATAAAGTGGTTACAAAACTTATTGGATCATTGTTCTCAGTGCATAATCATCAATGGCTTGGTGTCCAGCTGGGAGGAAGTATCAAGTGAGATGCCCCAGGGGGGTCTGTCCTCGTTCTGGCATTGTGTAATAAATTCATAGAAGTTAGGGGCTGGCAGGGACCTCATAATATCATCAGGTCCAGCCCCCCTGCTCTAAGGCAGGAAAGACTGCTGAGGTCAGATGACCCCAGAGAGGTGTGTGTTCAGTTATCTTCTGAAGATCTCCAGGGTACCACCTCTGGGGGGAGTCTGCTCCAGACTCTGGACACATGATCCATAAAAAAGTTTTTTCTTACGTCTAATCTGAAGCAATCTTCTATCAGTTTATGACCATTAATCCTTTTCTTCACCTGGGATGCCTTGGTGAACAGATGTTCTCCTCACATTCTCCCCTTATATACTTGAAGGCTGCCACCAAGTCCACCCTAAGTCTTCTCTTTTCCAGGCTGAACAGTCCCATGTCCTTCAGCCTCTCCTCATATGGTCTGTTCTCCAGACCTTTAACTATTCGTGTGGCCCTCCTTTGGACTCCTTCCAGCTTCTCTACATCCTTCTTGAAGTGCGGCACTCAGAACTGGACATAGTGGCCTCATCAATGCTTCAGCTGTGGCTTCACCAATGCTGAGTAGAGCAGGAGGATGACACCCTTAGTCTTGCTTACGATGCATCGATCGATGCGTGCCAGAGTGTTGTTCGCTTTGCCTTCTACAGCATTGCATTGGTGGCTCGTGTTCATTCTGTGTCGATCATGACCCACAGATCACTTTCAGTTGTGGTGTTGGCTGTAAGTATGTTATGGATTATTTCTGCCCAGATGAAGCACTTTACATTTCTTGGTATTAAACATAATCAGGTTTAGATCTTCCCACTTTACAAGCCTACCCAGGCTGTCTTCCAACGTGATGGCACTCCCCCATAACTTGGTGTTGTCCACAAACTTTGCCAGTATACTTTCCATACCCTTATCCAAATTGTTGATGAAAATGTTGAAAAGTGCTGGTCCGAGTACTGAGCTTTGAGGGACACCACTGGTCACCTTTCACCACGTCAACTCAGTTCCACTTGTTGGGTCTAACCATTAATATTAATTAATGATTGAAGGATGAGATTGAGTGTATATTTAGCAAATTTGTGGATGACACCAACCTGAGTGGAGTTGCAGACACTCTGGAGGGTAGAGCTAGGATTCAGAATGACCTTGATAAATTAGAGAAATAGTCAAAAATCATTTGGATGAAATTGAACAAGGACAAGTGCAAAGTTCTGAATTTGAGAAGAAAAACCTGCATGCATAAATACAAACTGGGAAACGACTGGTCAGGCTGTAGTACTGCAGAGAAGGACCTGGGGTTTACAGTGGACCATAAGCTGAATGTAAGCCAATAGTATATCTTGTTGCAAAAAAGGCAAGAGTATGTAGGGTTATATTACCAGTTGTGTCACTTGCAAATCTAGGGAAGCAATCCTTTCCTTCCATTAGGCATTGATGAAACCGTAACTAGAGTATTGTGTCTTGTTTGAGGCCCCACACTTCAAGAAAGATATAAACAGATGAGAAAAAGTCCAATGGAGAGTGACAAAAATGATTAAAGGCCTGGCAAACATTCTTTACAAGGAAAGGATAAAAGAACTAGGATTATTTAGCCTGAAGAAGTGAAGACCAAGGAGGGATTTGATAACAGTTTTGAAATATATAAACGGGGATTATAAAATAGGATTGTGATAGACTATACTCTGTGGCTGTAGGACATGGGACCAAATACAATGGTCTTAGATTGTAGCAAGTGAAATGTTGGTTGGATATTAGGAAGAACTTTCTCAGTATGCGACTGGCTAAATGTTGCAATGGGCTACTTAGAGAAGCTATGGAATCTGCATCCTTAGATGTTTTTAAGAGTAGGTTAGACAGAGACTTGAATGGGGTGGTTTAGTCAAGGATAATGCTGCTTTGAGGAAGGGGTTGAACTAGATGCTTCCTGAGGTCCCTTCCAGCCCTACTTCTCTATGATTTTTTTGTTTGCCTTCCCTGCTTCCTGACTTAGCTTGAAGTTCTCCTCAGATTAGATTTGGCCTTGAGAATTTTATTTTAATTTGATTTGCTTCAGGGGAGAAAAACTATTTGAGGAGTCTAGAACTTTTTGGGTTAGGAAGGTAAGTAATATACATTGCCACAAATGTGTCTCTACCTTCAATTGGAGGGGAGCAGATTAATAGTTTATATAAACTGCCTAACTAGTAGTACTCCACATGAGCATGTTTAATTTTAATGGATCTAGTCTTAGTAAACTATGAAATGAATGCACGGAAAGGGTTCCATGAGCCCTCTGAAGTGAAGGGATCAAGATTCCTTATTGCTCCTGGGAAACAACTGAAGTGGCTTTTGGTATTCCATTTATACCTCCTCCAGTGAGCCAGCATTGCTTCTTATTTGAATTGTGTTTACGAAGATACACCCAAAAGCGATTGCTTTCTCTCTTCAAATGATTTTTGCTCTGGGTTAGGTTCTGAGTATTTTTCCTACATGCCCTTTTTGTAAATCCAGTTATTTTTGTATCTTGTGCCATGAGGATATTTCATTGTTCCCCCCTCCCATTTTGATATGTTAGAACAGTAGCACATCACTTTAGCCAGAAATCAGGATTGTGGTAGAGTCAAAGACCCAGATGGAATTCCTTGCCCTTCAGTTTTCAAAGATAGCTAACCCTTCTGAGTACATGACAAGAAAAGTTCAAGTCATTTGTGGGGGGGGGACAATACAAGAGTCTGCCTAGGGTCATAAGAAGAAAAAAGTGGGTCAGTGTGAGTGGAAGCAAGCAAAACTTTGGTATGATGGCAAGAAAAAAATCAGGTAAGAACAGGTACAGGAAAGCATGATTAAAGGAATAAAGCATCCAAAGAGTTTGAACTTAGAATAGTTCAGCATACTGAACCCTCCTGTATATCTGTACCAGGCACTAAGAACTCATGTTTACTGCTCAGCAGCTAAAAGCTAAAATTAGGCTGCCTGTGGTCAAAATGTAATACCAAAGAGACAGCTTCCCTTAGCTTATGTTTTTAGGAAAGTAACCAGTGCAGGCCATGTGTAGCCAACATATCTGAGCTCATGTCTGTTGAATTATGATGTCTTAAAACTCAGATAATCTCTCTATTGGCATTTCAGCTGGGCTTCAGCAGTGACTGAGAAGCCACTGGCTGTGTCTACACATGCGCTTTTTTGCTGAGTAGACTAATTAGCTGCAGAGTAAAGTGTCACTATCTACATCTAACAATATTAGGCCACAGTAAACAATTAATACTGCTGTAAGATAGTACTTCAGGGACACACCTATAACTCCCTTGCTTGGGAAGAGGTTTGTTTAACTCTCTCCTCACTAAAGCTCAGTCATGGTCTATGCAGTCATTACAGTCTCAGAAACCATTATGATGCCCTGCTATCCCCATGTTTTACTATGAATGCAAGCTCAGGGCCTGTCCTTTTGTTCTGGGTTCTATGGTATATGTTGTATAGCATGTTGGGACCACAGCTCCAAGGTGCTGCAGTGCTGTTTTCCTGGAACAAATCATGTTCTGACCATGAGACTGAAACACCCCTCATTCAAGGAGAGTTCTCCTTGCAACTTCCTTGTTTACGTAACTGGGCAGCTGTAACCAGGATTGCCACTAATCCTTACCTTGTAGTCATTATCTCCAGGATAATTGCCCAGTTATGTAACCAAGAATGTTGCAAGGAAACCTCTTCTTGAATGAGGAGGGCAGAAGTCCCTTGGTCAGAACATGATTTGTCCCAGGAAAACACCACAAGTCAGGTTACACTAAGTGGAAGAAAGGAAAACAGTTCAACATCATGATACCATATATTATATTATTATAGTAGCAGTATGACAAGTATTTCATTGATACACCTCATGACTACAGAAGCAGAATGGGGTGGGGGAGTTCACTGTACTATACTCCCTTTAACATTGATTTGTTTAGTTCAGGTATGCATTGATGTGCCGGTGACAAGTATTAAAACCCTATGGCCACATCCAGATAAGTGCAGACATGTGGTATATTGCTCTGCAGACATGTTGGTGGCACTACATACTGCACCTTCAGCCATTCTCTGTGCTGCAAGGTAGCAGCTTGGTGGGTGGTAGGCGAGTGTTTTAATTAAAGCAGTTCTTGGAGAGTTGCTCTAAATAAAATGCCTCATTGTCTCACGTATTAAGCCCCTTCATGTTTAAAAATGGCTGAGGGATTTTTTTATCCTCACTCAACAAGGTTTAGATAAAGCAACCCTGTGGCCTTTTTAATATGCACAGGGGCTTATACACGTGACGATGAGGCCATGCGGGATTAGAGCACAGAGCAGATTAATCGAGTGTGTCCTGATGCTTTCTAATCAGAACACAAACCAGCACAGATATAGGCAGCCAATGTTTCTTGGCTGGCAGCAATGAATTTTCTATGCAAGGCTTTTGAAAGTTGCTCTCCCTAACTGTCTATCCCAGGAGATGTGTCAGATCATGCCATGTGGTTTTTTGGTTCAGTCAAGCTTCTCTCTGAACATTGCTTAAATTTGTTGGAAGCGTCTGTTAAAGTGATAAAAGAAAATAAAAGGGGCAGGGGATCTTCTTGATTTTACCTTTTAACACTTTGATTTTACGGGTTTGAATGCCTCTGTACAACCCCTGGCCACTTCTCACTATAGGCACTGCACAAGAATACATGACATTTTTCCTCTTGTAGACATATGGGGCGTGCTGAACCAATGATGGGGGGAGAGTTACCCTGGCATTTGAGGAATTGAAAGGTGTACCCAGATCCCCAGCTTCAGAGAAAGAAGGAGGGACCATCTTATGGGGTGGAACAGGGGAAAGATGGGAAATAAGGGTACCCATAGCCCTTTTTATGGTGGGGTAAGGAATGCAGGTGCACACAGAACCCCTGGCATGAAGGGAAAAGGCACTGCCTGGAGCCCCTGAAATAAAGGGACAGGGAGAGCAGCACAGAGGGGACTTGTGCAAGTGAATGAAGGGTTTCAAGCGCCTTGCAAAGCAGCAACAAGAATGGTAAAAAAGCCTAAGCAAGGTGAGCACCCCAACCAGTTTATGCCAGAGTCAAACCCAGGTACTCAGAACAAAAGTCTCATTAAAACAGTCTCCCATCTAGACTATATTTCAGTTTATGTGGAGTACAATAGTTAAATCCAGCTGTGAAAATAATGATAATGGCTTTACTACCTCAGCCCTCTCTGCAGGCTGAAGAAAGGAGAGGAGGGCTGCGCTGTTCTCAAACTGCAATGATACATGAGCTCCACCTAAAGGCCATGCTCTCAAGTCCAATTCTCTTTCAGAAGCAGATGCAAAAAACCAGCAAGAATTTCATTGCTGTCTGTGCTTGAGATTGCACTCTGATTCCATGGAGAAGTGCATATTATTGATAGACAGGGATAAGCAGAAGCATAATCTCCGTCTTCCTTCATCATACCAGAAAATGTCTCTGATCAGAAAGTAGTTCATGATCTCTTTCCTGCTTTATCTGTTAGAATGTCACAGCTGCTCAAGGTTATTCATGCAGCCATTTTATCTGGAAGCAACAGGAAAATTAAAGTTTAAAATCCACCGGTATATTTTAACATCTAGCTGAAAGGTCACAAACCATTTCCATTAAGCTGCTGTTACCCAAGTCATAGAGGAGGAAAAAAAGCTTTTCACAAAATTGGAAGAAACACAATCTCTCTCTTTCTGTCACACTAGAATTTCAAATCCACAGTCACTGGGAAAAAAGGAGGAAAAAAAACAAACCACAAAGAGAATAAGCTTTTAATGTGTTTCCAGAATTAGGACAGATTATCCAGGGCTCCAAAACTCTGTAATACCTGCCTGTGAACAGAAGGGCTGAATTATAGTGTAACAGCTGCCCAGCTGCAGATAGCAGGCTGGGCAGGGAAGCAATGCTACAGCCCTGAAAAGGTACAAGTCTAAAAATATGCATGCAACTAATTAGATTGTCAGCACAACAGAGGGGTCTGATTGGCTGAGTCTGGGATATTAACACAGCAGATGGCAGGAAAGAGAGAGGAGGGGTTGAGACAGTGTCTGCCCAGGGAGGGGACTGAAACCCTGCTCTGGGGAGCCAATACACCAAGGAAGATGGACAGCCTGTGTAAACTCAGGACTCAGATGCCCCGGGAAAGGAGGGGGGAGTCTGTGCTCATGGCTGGTTCGGAGCCGTGGGAGAGTTTAGGATGCAGGAACACAGGACCTGCCAGTAAAGGGAGGCAGTCTCTATTAAGCAGCCCTAGTTTCATAAGTAAAGGGAACATGGGGAGGCATTTAACCTCATAGCGCTCGTAAGAGGCTTGCTTACAGGGAAGGAATCACCCTGCTGCGTCCGGACAGAGGTTTCTGTTTGAAAGAAACACTGGGACCATGCACCCTACTCCAGAGATGCCTGTAGGAGCTGCACACTGCCGTCTGGTGACCACTCATAGCAACAGCAGTGGTGCCATTTATTTTTATTAAAGTGAACTGAATTCCTAGAGGAACTGATGTTTAGCGTCTCCATTCTATGAATGGATAGGGCTCTTGTATGTGGGACCACTTGTTAGATGGACTATTTACTAATGATGGGTTTATAGATAATATTTTGGTTATGGGTTTTAATGGGTGTTGTTGAACCTATGTAATACATTTATGTATTATATTTGTTATTAATATTTTCTCTTCTTTTTCTGTAAAGAGTTATAGATAAAATAAAGAACCCTATTTGTTACTTGGGCTGGAGTGGATTCTTGGGAAGGTGAGAGTGAGGAGCACACCTTTCTTCTTGGCGGGACACCTCAGCCAGCTCTGCTGCCTGAGGGACAGCCCAAAAGTATTGACACCTTGAGGACCTTGAATCTGGTATCGCACCTGGCCCTGGTGCTGGGGGAAGGTCACAATGGCATTATCATTGTAGGTTGGAATACACCTTCAAAAGGAAATCAAGATGGTCCTCATTATAGGTGAAGTCTATTTTTTTTTCTTCTTGCAACTTGTTTGAAAATGAAAAAGAAGGATGGGCTGCCATTTTCCCAGGATGAGGAAGGACAGCAAGTGACAATGCAAACCCAGAGGAACAACAGGTAAGACATAATGATATTCAGAGATAGTAACTCACTGGGTGTGTCTACATTTGCTATAAATGTGATTTAAATTCTGGCACAGTTTACACTGATGTTTATTACTCCCATACACCAAGTTTACATGTGCACCATAATGAGCTGGGTCAAAGCAGCCCTGGCTAGCAAGGTGTCCAGGGAGTCAGTCTGCCAGCCTGGGGCTACTTTGACCTGGCTCAATGTGCTATGAAGGGGCTGGCTGGGGGACGAGGATGTTTCAGTTTGGGGCTAGCCTGTAGGCAGCCCCCACGTCGAAGCACTCTCATGCTCCATCCAGTCCCATCAGCATCAGCATGTGTGCTGCAGCACACTAAATAACACTGCTTCAGGCTAGTTCTTATGTTTACATGTACTAATGGCAGTGTTTATTAATTTACTGCAGCCTAATAGGACCACACATGTAGATGCTGAGCTTTACTGTGGAGGTAATTGGCAATGTCTCATGTAGACATGCCCACTGTGATTTAAATAGGCCTGCACAATATGGAGAATCTACTGTATTCCTTCAAAGGAAACTAAATGTAGGAAGCTAGTAGCAACAATATGCTAGTAGTCTCCATCCTCACATATTTGTGGCAGCTGCTTTCAGGACCTCCAGGTTTCCCAAACTGGAAACCCAGCCAAAGCTTTATATGTTAACACACTAGTCTGTGTGTGTATTAGCACCCAGATCTCCAAGCTATACAGCTTTGAGGTACTTGAGGTGTGTGGGCAGGGAAAACAAGAAGAGGAGGGAAAACCGATTCAGCATAAAACTGAATTTACCTACATGAATATTAGCTTAATTTTCAACTTGAAATAGTAAGAACTGCACACCCATGCTCCTTTAAGTAGTCATTATTCATGCAAATAGATGCATCGCAGGACAGAACACCTACAATGGAACTGCCAAAGGCTGTCTATGACAGCCTGGGTGCATTTCTGTTGGAGTGAATGGGAGCTTTTCCTTCGGCATGGATAGAAACCAAATCAAGCCAGCATGCAGCAACTGAAAAATTCCATCTGTATTTCATTTAGGTGAGGGCTGTCTCTTGCCACAAGTTCAACAGAGCTTGGAGTATGTTGTCATCATCTCCAAAAACATAATGATTAATTGTTGATGAAAGGAATGAGGGGTCATTGCTCCTCCTCTTTTTTTCCCCTTCTTTGTAAGGTGATTGATGATGAAAAAAAGAGTCTACACTTTTTAACATAACACACATCTAACAGAAGTGCAGTTTGCAAGTGACATAAGCAACAATTTGATTCAGGAAGCAGTAAATCATTTGGATCCCCTAAGGGTTTGAAAACATCTGCCACCTTACCTTTCAGATTGAGTCACAAAAAACCAGCAAGGGAAAGGAGGGGTCACCCACCTTACATATTAACAATGTTTCAGGGTCTTGAGCAGAATGGACTAGAATTGTATTTAAGAAACTAGAATCCAGCCAAGGAGCCTGAGTCTCATTTCAGGTGTAAATCAAAAATGACATCAATGGGTTCAATGGATCTGAAAAACAGATATAAACAGAATGGAATTCAAATCCTATGAATCTGCAAAAATAGAAACAACCCACCTGCCCATTCTGTTCTTTCGTATTTGTGGCCTTCTGCAGCTACAAAATAAAATAAAAACATGTTTGAAGAATAGTTAGGCCTTCCCTAATATGTAATAGCTTAACACACACTGTTACAGAGCATTCATGAGACACTATGCTACAACATGCCAAATGTTCACCGTTTAAGCAAAATACTACCCCCTAGCAGTTACAGTAAGTTCAGTTCTGTTCTTCAGGATGGCAGTGGTTATAGGATGGGATTTTTCACATGTCTATTAGGGTAGAAGCATGTTGCTCCAGCATCTGCAAGAATGATCTTATTTGAACCTTTGCCACACAGTAGGTAACTCCCAACTCCTGAAATGATAGGATTATGCACGAAACCCAAGTGACCAACATCTAAATAGCAAATCATTTTCTTCATGCAATATTTAACGCTCACAAACATGTAATAATGCTTGTGCAAAAGTTTCTTAATCATCACATTGTAACAATAGTGCAATATGTTTGGACTATAGCAACAAAGTACACACATGTGCACACACACTGTAAATATTATGTGCATGCAGATTTATTTGTTTACTTATTGGCGTTATTGGCATCTTTCCATAGCATTTTAAGCCCTCTAATCACTGAAAGCTAGGTATTTTACAAGTCAGTGTCAAGCTTAGATTTTTGTGTAGCGCTGGGATGACATTTTTCAGACTAATAATTTATTTGTTGAAAAATGGACCAAAGCCAGTCATGAATTCGTGCCAGTTTTAGGAAACAGTTTCAATCAGCATAAACAAGCAAATAAAAAATAAAAAAAATTTTAAAAATAAATGTTTCCCATTTTCTCATTTTGAGATGACATTTAAAACTAAATGTGTTCAGTTTTTTTTAAATCAGTTAAATTCCCCCAAACTAAAAATATTTTATTTTGGGTCAATTGTTTTGTCCTGGTGAGAAAACTAAAATGATTCCCTTCAGGCCAACACTAAGCCTTCTTTTAAATTTTTCATTCAGCCATTGAACTAAAAAATCAATTATTCACACAGCTCTGCTCTGGCTTCCTAAATCTAAAGGGTCTCGGCTGACTATAGAGATATCACTGTGTGTCAGCTCATGGGGAGACTAGCTTCATCCTGCTCGACAGTGACACTCAGTGGCCAATTAAACGAAATATTTGTAGTGTTCCAAGTGAGCAAGAGAGAGAAATGCCTCAGCCATTCAGCATGTTGGATGTTATCTACCTCAGTAAAAGAACAAGAAATCTCGTTTTAATGATGCTGAATTGCTCTTAAATAAAATATCATATTTTCTTGCATATGCCTTGCTACTTTATTTTATAATAATAGGCAACTTAATTTTAAGAGGTAGGATGAAATAGAAAAATATTCCCTGCAGAAACTGAGTATTCCCTGCAGCAGCCTGGGGGCTGACTTTTTTCAGCTGTAGGCATTAGGTAGCACCTGCAGACAGATCAAGCACACTGAGTGTGATGCTGTGCTGGCCTGGGCCTGACTCACACCACTGGGTCCAACTCCACATGCTGGCCTCAGCCACAAACTAATCCTAGGTGCCAGCCCAATCCAGAGCAAGAAACTATGTCATCTGGCTGACAGGCTCTCTACAAGTCCAGACGTTTTGTGGGAAGGGAGCAGTGGCAACATCTGTAGTCCTGGTTCTCAGAGATGTTTCACACAACTACCATTCCCCCACTGCCAAATTTATGGATGCATGGGGATCTGGTTTTCTTGACTATACTGCAAACTTGGGGTTTCACCAGCTTATTTTGGTTAAAGAAAAAAGTGGGGGTTTTATGCAGTGATGACTGTTAAGACTGTCACTGTAAAAGAATAATGTGAATTGCATATTAGAGGATTATGTCTTGTAAGTTTTCAGCTGCTTTTTGCTTTTGGGGGTAAAGTCCAGCCAAAAGAGCCTGGAGAGAATTAGGAAGTCATGAAATCCATATATAGCTTGCAATTGCAGTAGTACATCTAAAGGAAATGTATCTAACTCTATTTTTTTTCTTAGAAAAAAGCACATCTATAGCTTACTTCTTAAATTTTAAACTTTTTTTAAATGAGAGGTATTGTTGTTCTCCATCAGTTGGGTAAAGGCAAGTTGATTTCAATTCAGGTAAATCATTTACACTCTTGAACTTGCCAGATGTTCCAACGTGATAGGTTTATCAAAAGCTATATTTTGGGGGGGTGTTTTCCTCTGTGAAGACTAAACAGAAATGCTTAGTCCTATCAATGATACCCTTGAACTCTGGCTCCATTTAGAAACATTTAAAACCATTCTGACCCATTTAAAAGCACCTTCCTTACAGAAGCTAAAAACCCCATTATCTGTTCATTAAGCTGCCTGACCACCTAGTTTGCAAGATGGTGATAATCTCTCCATCCCTCTGTTGAACTGTCTATAAAGATTTTGACCAGTTGCCTACATAAGACAAAGAATAGACTCGCTTCATATTTCCAGCCACCCTCTTTCCCTCATGCACAGAATAACAGAAATATATGCAGCTAGTTTCAAACAGCCTACAGCACTTTTCTTAGACTACCTGTCTTGATAACCATTAGCTAGAAGAGTGATCTGTCCTGGAAGTTTGTCCATCATTTGCATCATGTAGATGATTTTGTTTCAACCTTTGTGATTTAAAGGACTATGGAGTCAAAAGATGCAAGGAAAACATTATCTCACTGTTACTTTGTTTTTCTCGACTCTGGATTTTCTGAACAATACCCATGTGCAGAGCTGGAGGGAAAATTTCCTGCTAAGCAGAGCTTGCTTTTCTTTATGGGCCAATCCTATTTCCATCAAATTCAATTACAAAGCTTCCACTGATGTCAACGGCATAGGGCAAAGCACTGGGATACATCTTGCAACATAGAGAAGAACACACTGACATTCCTGGCAGCAATCCTTCCCAAATCAGATGCTAAGCACAGATATAGCACTGAAAAGAAGCACACACAAGACCAGGACACTGAAACTTTCCATGGTTGCTGCAACGTCTATAATTTATTCTTCTTGCCTGTTCAAAAAAATGCATTTAACTGCAAATGACACCTCTTTGTCTGTGTTTTAGTGCTTAAATTAAAATCTGCAATATAAAATCTGTTATATGCCCATTGTTGGATTATAAAATGATTTAATTTGCTACTTGGTGGACAGTGGGCGCGTCTATGGAAGACATTTACTGCAGAGCTGCCTAATCAGTTGTCCAGTAAGTGTCTCGGCATCTACAGGGTAGTACTTGTAAATACAAATACTGCAGAGTTTTTTAGTGTGCAGCACCACACATGTGGATGCTGACTGGGCTGGCTGGGACGTGAGGGTGCTTCATTGTGGGGGCTGCCTGCCAGCTAGGCCTGCACTGAAGCATCCTTGTGCCCCAGCTAGTGCCAGCCCCTCTGCAGCACACTGAGCCTGGCAGGAGCAGTCCCAGGGTGCCAGGCTGACCCCTGAAGTTCCCTTGCCAGCTGGGGCTGCTCTGACCCAGCTCAGTGCACTGTGGTCCCAAGTATATGATCAAACGGTGCACCCAGGAGCAATGAACTGTGGCACAATAAGTGCTGGAGTTTATTGATTCAAATGAATTACATGCGTAGACACACCCAGTAAGAAATATTAATTTAGGTCTCCATCTAAAGCCCATTAAAGGTCACAGAATCCCACTGATGTTAACAAACTTCAGATCAGGCCCTTGTACTTAGATTGAGCAAACAACTCACACAAGCACATGATAATTTTAAGCAGAGATAATCAGGCTCAGGATCCCTTATCTAATAAAAGTTCTGCATGCTCACAAAGCACAGGAAAGCATAATTAAAATTACTAAGGACATCTTCAAGAAAACAGTGTTATAGGGCCTTAACCAGCAAAGCATTTAATCGTGCATGTAACTTTAAGTATGTGAGTAATCAAACTAAAACTGGGGCCATAGTACTCAAAATATATTAGCTTATTTTTCTGGCACATCACAACCTTTTCCTGACAGACATAATATATTTTATTATAATGTCATTCTTATAAATAAATAATACTAGTGAAGCTCTTCACTATACTGTAATTTTCTTAGGCTCAGAGTTTTTGTGTCTTGCTCTGCCTCATTTCCATTAATACAATTAGTCCAATTAGTACCACTGATATAATGGGGCTTTGGTCTTGGTCATCATACAAGAGAAGCGGAATCCTCCTTCAGTAAGGATCAAGAACAAAGAACAAAGAAAATCCACAAAGACACTCATATCTGTATATAAAGGAAAAAACACTACTTCAAAGAAAAGCCCTCATGAGCACTACTGGCCCTTTACCTTTTTGTTGTCAAGGACCAACATAAATAAAGATGTATTTAGCGCAATTAGACCTTCAAAACGTATCATATGTATCAAGCATAGTGTCAGGTATCATCTGATTTCCAGATGTCTTTCATATTCCTTCTCACCGTGAGTCAAATCCTAAGGTCTTTATTCAGAACCTCATTTTCAAACATGGATCGTTGCCTTACACAGGAAACTTGAATCCAGATTTTGACACAAGCGATGAATTGTGTACTTCATTCAGCACTTAGCTGTCTAGAATCAATATGGGGGTATCAAAGTCTGGGGAAACAAGCCCAATTTTATGCACTTGAGTTTGAAAATTGGATCCTTAGCCCTTATGAATCTCAGCTAAAGAAGGAATAAGCAGCAACTGAATAAGTACTCAAAGATTTGGCTAATAGTTTTCCACCTGCACATAATTTTTTATTTTTTATTCTATAAGTAAAAAATGTTGAATTGAAACTACAATTTTTGCCTGACAACATACATTGATGTCAGAAGAAAGAGATGACTTCACTTCAGAATCAAATATAAAGGGAAAGAACCAACAGTGTGAAAGAGAAAGCTTTTGTTAAAATGCAGCTATCTTCTGAGAGACCAAATTTAGCAAGAATAGCTCTTACTTTGTGACAGGAAAGGGATGTGAGAATAAATACAGTACCACCAGAGTTTCTTTCTCCCTATAATCTGTTTTTTTTCTAAATTGCTTGTGGCATCCAAATCTTTCTTTTAATTCCCCCTATTCTCTTACCAAAGAGAGAGTGTGACAGCACAAGAAAGCTCTCTTGGGCATCATTCTCCATTCTTGTCCTACTTTGCTTGAGATGTTGGTTATTACCCAATAAAAACTCCCAGGGGTCAATTGCCAGCCTGTATCAATTACATATCTCCATTGAATACATCTGGCAGCTTACACTGGCTGCAGATCTGCCTCTAGATGTTATATGGCGGAAGGTTGCCCTTAAACACTTTCTATTGCTTTGGTTCGTTAAATTATTCACTAAAGAATTACTTGAGCGTGCATCATCGTTTCTTTACAAAGTATGGAGACAGAGTCTATTTGGACATGATGATATTAATTTATTGAAAGTAACACCAGAAAGTTTTTATGGGCAACCCTTATACTTTTGATAATTAATGTTTAAATAATTAAGAGAATTGTCTGTAATCAATAGAGGACATGTTCTTCTTTTAGATAAAAGAGACCTCTAGAATATCGACTTGAACCGTAATAAAAAAGGCACAGACAAATGTTCTTTGGTATAAATTAATGAAGTGATAATGGTCAGTATACTCTCATTTCTCTCTCTCTCATGCTCAAACCATTCACCAGACATGAAATGCATGACAGTCAGAATGAAACAATGAATGATGTCCAATGATTTCATTGTAGTTGTTCAGTCATGGCACTGGCATTTTAACATGAGCTCTATACCTTACAACAATTTGATTGACTCTTTCTTGTTTGTCCACGGAAGATTTCTCATTTGGAACTGGCCAACAATGGTAAGACATTATCCTGCTGACAGAAGCTATTCCTTTCAGTCAATGGGGCCCCTCACCAACCAGGGCTTATACGTGCATTTAACCCAGTTAGGTTTTTTGTTCGACTGAGTGACATCCTGCTCCAGAATTCAGCTGAGGAGAGCTGTCTATGTTTCCTTCTTGTTTTCATTCCCCATATTACTCATGGGGAGGAAGTGACAAAGGATTTTGACTCTGCCTAGCTGCCTATAGTAATGCCTATCTATAACATAATTGTTCCCTTCCAAGTTTTAGGGTGCTACTCCTGTACATCAGATAAGTAGAACCTGTGTACTCCTTGAGCATGCTCAATGGAAACTGTATGAGCTCACTGTCAAAATCTTAGTCCCTATTTATGACAATTTTCCAAGATAGGTTAGATACCACTCAATAGCTGGGATGAATGTTGGGCTTGTCTACCCACTCCCCTGTTCCTCCACTGCCCCTCCTGTTCATCACTGTTCAGGAGACTTACTCCAGCGTACTATTGAAGTAACTATTGAACTTAAACAATATTCCATATGGTTATAGAGGGGAGAGCCTCAACCTGGACTGAATCTGGCATTCAGTGCCCTGAGAGATGCTCCTGTGAGAGCCCTCTATTTCTCTTTTGACTCCATGACTTTCCTATATAGAACAGCTTAGAAAAGTATTCTATAGCAGGGTGACTCCTTTATTGATTAGATCATCCTTAAGAGACATTAATGCTCATATCAGCTAATACAGCTTCCAGGTCATAGGTGGCTTTGAATATTGGTTGTTCAACTGGACCTTCCAAAAGCTGTGTGTTTCAGAGCAGGGCCAGGCTCTAAGCATAAATAAAGCAATGTGTAGTTTGGAGTCTCTGGTTTTTTAAACCCTAATGTCACATGCAATCAGTCACTCTAAAGCTAGCCCTATTTCCTTCTACAGCAATGGTCCTAGAAGGAAAGACTATTTTTGGCCTGATCTTTTTACTGGAGAGAAGCAGTCCTCTAGGTAGGATGCACAACGTCAACTTAGTGAGACTGAGGACAGGTCAGTTAATTTCCCTGTAACTTAGATTCCCTATTTTTAAAAGAGGGATTAGTGATACTTTACTTATGCTGGTGATATTCTGAGATCTAAGAATGAAAGTTAGTACTATGTATGATTGTTGTTATCCTGACAGCTTTGGGCTTTATGTAACATAAGGCCAACCATGACTAAGAAAAGACTCCATTCAAAAGTATTGAATTTTAATTTTAAACCTGTGATTAGTTTCCAGTTCTTATATAGTGGCTGTTGTGACATTCACACTTTGAGTAACAATAAATCCTACAATGCTAGCTGAAAAGAGGGATGAACTACATGATCTTTTACTTTGTTAGAGTCATTCAACCATTGAGTTTTGATGCAATACTCATTTCAACTGTCTAGGGCAGGAAAATCCCAACGCTACATTAGATATCAAGTTCACTTTTCAATTATTTATTGTAACTTCAGCTAAACCATCATTAATGTTATCCAGCACTTGGCTGCTGGATCAGTACTGTATAGGCTTTATCAATAGCACAGTTTATTTTGAAGAAAAATGTAAGTAAAAGATGGAGAACAAAATGATAGAATAAGGATGTGTGCGCAGTAATTGAGGTCCATACTCCTCTTGGGCTCTTCTAGAACAGTGTCTCCATCATACTGAGACTCACTGCTCTCTTTCTTTGTCCTTATTGTTCACTGACAGAAAATTAGAATCAGGTCTCTGTGTTTAGAGCAAAAGAAAGGTGAAGTCTGAAAAAATGCCCCTAAAATATCCTCCCAGGGAAAAGAAAGGCTCCTGAAAATAAATCCTTGGGGTTCCAGCACAGACAAGTATGAGAATTTATTTGTTTCCCAAACCATTCTAGCTTGATTAGCCCTGGAAGTTATAACACTGAAATAGTGTCCTCGTAAGAACACCTTGGTGAAGGTTGTCTTTCCGCACATCAGTGTCCCCCTCTCCCTGCTGCAGTGGGTGCATCCCTAGGAGTTGCACTCTTCACAGTGGCAGGAGAGGATGTAGCGGTAGGTGGCGGTAAGCCGCATGCCACCAGAGCAGCGCAATCGCATTGCCTTCAGCTTGGAGGTCTGGGGCCGGCAGCAGTGACAAGTAGAACGGAAAGGCTGCTTCAGGACTGTGCTGAAGGAGACCATTGGCTCAGAGCGTGAAGTCTGACTGCAACGTCCCTCGCAGCGAGCCAGGAGTACCATCTACAAAATGAAACAGAGAATAGTTAGGAAATGTCTTGCAGGTATCACATTTACACCTGATTAATTACTGTGCAATAACTATTACCCTCAGGATTGGTGGGGAGGTGGAATGTTAAAAGGCTCCTCGTCCTGCTTGAAACTCAGACAGGACTAGAAATCTGCTAACAAATTTGGCCCATCTGATGATTTACACTAGCTATAACAACAAGAGTGATATTGAGTGCACATGGATGGATAATGCATTTGTTAATAAATTCTCAGTATTACAGCTATTCTTTTTGCCATGCAGGAATTGACTGATGAGTCATTTTGCACATTGTACCAAGATGGTTTGTGTGTGTAGTCTGCATCATGATCTGTGACTGAACATAGGATTCTGGCATTGGTATCAGATGCAATATTCCTTATTAGTTCTGTGAACTTCATCTCTCTAATGCCTTCCCTCTCAATTTTATCTAAAGAAATGTGAATGTGACATGCTACTAAGGAATCAGCACTTGACATATGTATACAAATACCAGAGCTACTCAATTAACTGTACTTATGTTACATGGCTGCTTCCTAATGTTAACTGTGGTACAGTCTTCGCTGCCCAGCAGTAGTCATATATGGTAGCACTTTCTCCATTTCTTCCAAAGACAAAACAAGACTTGTCTATCTTCAGTGAACATAATTAAAATATCATTCTTCTGCAAGCTTAAATCTAGAATGAGAATCAGAGTTCTTTCACCTCTCTCTGCTTCCTTACGTATGTGGCACTTGAGGGTTTTTTAGATGACAGAAAGGTGCTTTTAAAAATGGCATAGGTAGCTAACTCCAAAGTTAGCTGATTTAGTCTGAAACTCCCATTTAAAACCTCAGGTAGATACAGTATTTAATATCTGCAAAACACTGTAGAAACTTTAAAGACATTCAATATTCCCTGTATGTATATATGTGGTTTGAAGGGATGTTTCAAGTATCATTATTTAACTCAAGTTAGCTAACCTGGTTTTAAAATACAACTTCCTTTGTGTTTAGCCAAATCTAAACAGTCCTAGCAGAGCCTTGATTTCTCGCCACTGCTGTACAGCAGGTTCTTTGGAAAGGATATACATGGCTTATCTCCATCTTTATTTGTTTCTTGGTATGTAAGATGTCCATGTCTACTCATGGCTCATCTGGTGGAGGAAGAGAAGGCACAGGAAGACTTCAAAACTTTTAGGAAAACTCAGTGATAAGCTTTCAAATTCAGCAGAGAGTTTAGATTGTAAGCAGACACTTTCAAGGAGATCTTTTTGTAGACATGGTCTATAAATATGAGAATTAGGATTATCCATAGTATTTCTAAAGTGTGCATTTCTCATAGTTGTCCTCAAAAGCCGGCTGTAATGACATCCTGCTCTATTAACTAGAAATATTACATCTTATCCAACCAAAAGTTTTGACCTGCTTGGGCAGTTTTGACTTCAGGACTTGAATTTCAGGAAGCTGAGGGTCAGCGTCTAAAAGCAGTCGTTAAACCATATTAACACTGTGTGTGGTCTGACTTGGGACTAAAGTTAATCCCAAGTCAGTCCACACACACAGTGTTACTGCACAGTAGAGTGTCTGTGCAGTAACCAACCAGGTGCAAATTTGATATTACCTTTCTTCTATGCCACCTGGACTATTATTGCAGAAAAGATTGTTGAGGCCGATACAACATATTTCAGCTGCAAAATTACAAAATAGGCTGCATGAAGAATTGTCTTGTAAAGTATAACTGTAATGGTTGGTGACCTTCACTCATTTCTACCCCCAAAATGTATCACCCGTTTCTATACCTAAACTTGCAGGTTTTGCAAAAAAGCAACATTAAACAATGGAACTGGGGAATGGGACTGGAAGACAGAATAAATGTTATGTGATACAAATACAAGAAGAAAGTTTTGACATGTCAATATCAGCACTTCATAGATTTCTTATTAAAATAGCTTTTTTCACAAAAATAATCAATACTCTCTTTTTTCAGTAAATCCGCATTTAGCTTTTATTATTGTTTACGATAGTACATTTAGCATAATGATTTAAAGACACATTGTGCCAAACTTTGTAGATTATGTTATTGCTGATTTTGCTTAGACAATTAGTTTTGTATCAGTGCATGGTTTATACTCCTAGAGATTACTACATTTTATTATTTTTTAATATTCTCTAAAACTAGGCTGAGTGGGTTTTTTCCCCTGTATCCTATACTTTAGATGACAATGTAAATTTACAAGTGGCACTATAACATGGGTATCATATACATTTGGGAGAAGAGAAAATACTCTGATCTCACCCTGACATGGCCTTTTAAACATTTAGATGTACTAGAAATCATAGAAAATTAAGGCTGGAAGGGACCTCAGGAGGTCATCTAGTCCAACCTCCTGCTCAAAGCAGGACCATCTCCACCTAGATCATCCCACCCAAGGCTTTGTCTACCTGGGTCTTAAAAACCTCCAAGGATGGAGATTCCCCTGTTCGAGTGTTTTACTACCCTCCTAGTGAGAGAATTCTTCCTAATATCTAACCTAAACTTCTCTTGCTGAAACTTGAGACCATTGCTCCTTGTTCTGTCAGCTGCCACTACTGAGAACAGTCTAGCTCTTTTAAACCCCACTGCAGGTAGCTGAAGGTTGCTATTAAGTCCCCTCTCACTTTTCTCTTCTCTAGACTAAATAAGCCCAATTCCCTCAGCCTGCCCTCATCAGTCATGTCCCCAGCCCCGTCAACATTTTTGTTGCCCTCCGCTGGAATCTCTACAATTTATCTACATCCTTCCTGTAGTGGAGGCCAACCTGAGTTTTTCAGGTTGGCCCACAAAGAACTCAGGTTATTTGGGCTAACCTGAGTTCTTCAACATAACTTAACCTCCTCTACATAAATCCAGAACAGTACCAGTATATGTTGGCAAGTGTGCAAATGAGCTGGAAATAGCATGCACTTCAAAAGCTTTGCTTTGCCATTTAATCAATTGCTGCAGCTGTTTATTGCATCGTATACTATGGTGCAATAGAGATTATCACCTAAACAATTAGTAGTGATATGATGGCATAGCACAGTAATAGAGTAAGTGTATATATAGTAAAAATATGTGGGTATTTTATAACCTGATATCCAGCCTTCCAACCCCCACTTCTTTTCCACACAAAACCATGTACATGTCACATTGTAATGCTATTCCCGGAAGTACAGTACTATTTTCCTAATGCTATATAGGAACAATGGAGAGGATTAGGATTGCTCCTGTGTACAGTTAATGGAACAACTGAGCAACCATGGGTGCAGACGGAAGTGCAGCTCCCCACTGTAACAGAACGCTTTGCAGGAAGTGCTCTGAGTTACAACAATTGCCTGGAACAAACAGAAGTTCACTTAATTTCAGGAGCCAGGGGAATCTAGCTGTTGTCCAGGAGCCTGCAGCCAGTTTCCCTTACTGATGGCCCCTCCTCTCTCCCAGACTGTCCCTGTTTCAGAATGCAAGGGAGGAAAGGGAGCTAGTTTTAGGGGTTCCCCAGTCAGCTCTGGAGGGTGGGGTGGGTGAATTGGAGTGTCATCCCTCTGTCCCCCTGTCCCCCTGGTCTCCAATAAGTGCCATAAGTGCCAATATTGTAATACTGTAAATTCAGGAAGCATTGGGCACATAAGCACATTTTAGTTAATGAACATTAAATCTAGTACCTCCATTAGTTAATGCTCATTAAGACAGGTTAATGCACATTTTCCTAGTATCTCACAATGGGTGTCATAGATGTGTTCTGGGAGCATGTGTGTGCGCATACGCGTGTGTGCAGGGGGTAGGAGATGCTTTAATTAAAGTGGCTCTAAGAGCCGCTACTATTAAAGCACCCAGAGCATCACATGTATCAGTGATCCCACGCTGAAAAATAGCGGCAGGGTCGCTTTAACTAAAGCTCATTGAATAAGCAATGTCTCACTGAATGAGCAACATGACACTGGAGTCTGCTAGAGCTGGTAATTACCATGATCCAGCAGATTCAATTAATCTAGTCCACTCTAATGCACTGTAATTAAAGCACATCAGAGCAGTCTCCCTGCAGGTGTATAGGTGCCCAACAGGGCTTCTATACACCTGCAGGGAGCCTGCTCTGACACCCTGGAAATTCAGCACATTGGAGCAGACTTTATTAATTGAGTCTGCCAGAGCACAGAAATTAATGTGCTGCAGCAGACTCTAGCATCATATGCATCAGCGTCCCTGTGCTGAAAAATGGCAGTGGGGCACTTTGAACTAAAGCTTGTTCAATGTGCTTTAGTTCAAAGTACCCTGATGCCATTTTCCAGGGCAGAGACTCTGATATACATGACACTTGGGCACTTTTAATTAGCACAGCTCACTAATTAAATCAACCCCCAAGCCTCCCATGTAAAAATGCCTACAGTTTAAGTGGCACTTTAATGTACATTAAAATAGGCTAATGTGCATTAAAGTGCACGTTTAAATGCTACCATTGTTTCCTGGAAAATTGAAGAGACATTGCTTTAGAGACCAATAAGACTTAATGACAAAGATGAGATAAAACCTCAGACTGATCAGGGAATTCAATTTATTATGGAAAGAAAGAAATGTTTTCTCTGTCAAAGGAGAATACTGTTTTTCAGACAGGCATGCCTTTCTGTCTCTCTGTGGTATCTTTTTTACATACTGTACAGAATATTAAGTTACTACAGTACTCTGCATTGACTTTTCACCTCTGGAAATCTATGCTAAACATCTGGTAAGAGGGATTTGATTGATCAAGTTGCATTTGGTGCCTAAATTAAAAAAAAAACTTTCTAAGGGAGAGGCAAAGCATTTTTATTAGCATACTGCAGGACACAACCGAGTACCAACCAAGAACAGATGAGAATACCTAAGAAAGATTTTCCCTTTCAGTTTTGTTGCTCTGTAAGCCAGTAGCAAAGATAAGAAAGATCAAGAAAGATCTTTGAAGAACCTCTGAAGAACCATGTGGAAAAGTGGGTGAGCAGGAGGACAAATTCATCACAGAAAAGTTAGGATCAGAATCTTTGGCTCAAATTATCAGGTTATCAGTGAGTTCTACAAAGGAACAAGACAAAGTGTAACTAAGCGATATAGGTAGACTTGGTGATTGGCACATATATAAGAGATATATATGTATTTTTTCATACCAACATATTGATAGGGCACTTCTTTAAATACATTCTCAGTCCAATCTGCAAAAGAGAATCCAATATTGTGCTAGTAGCATACAGTATCTCCAGGATAGAATACAATGTCATTCACCCATCAGCAATATCCTTGAACCCTAACATCTTAACTAGCAAAGCTGGTTGAAGACCTGAAAAAAGTTTTATAGGAAATTTCAAGGTTCTTTCCATTTTTCAGGTCTGAAGTAGAAGTGATTATCAATTTACATGGCACAGGCCTGCATTAAATTGACCTTAAGGGCAGGGTTGGAGCCCCTTCTGTTCATCACCTTTTGTTTGTACTTCGCAGCAACATGAGTATGGTAGTTGCTCTTTGTATTTCTGGCAGCCCTAGTAAAGCCACCCTTTGTTATTGGTTTGGTTTTGTGAGTATGTATGGGAACCCACTGAGGACTATATTCTGAAGGGTGTTAGAGTGTCTACTGTGCTGGTCTCCAGTTGTGTGGTATACCAAGTCTGACAGTCCAACTAGAGCAGGGGTATCAAACATACAGCCTATGGACCGGATCCAGCCCACACAGCCATTCCATCTGGCCTCACAGTAGTCCAGTGGGCTACTGGAAGTTGAGGAGTGTAGCCACGGAGCCATGCCCTGCAACAGAATGTGAGGACCCTGATGGACATTGCCATCAGCAACAGGGGGCGAGTGACAGCTGTGCAGTTATGGGCCCTGGACCTGTGGTGCTGCCTGCTCCCAGACCCATGCTGCCACCTGTTCCCCCATCAGTGGTGCAGCCTGCTCCCCTACCTGCACTGACGCCCACTTCCCCAACCTGTGCTGCCACCTGGTCCACTACCCTCACTGCCACTCAATGCCCAACTCGTACTCTTGCCCAATCCCAGACCTGCACTGTCAATGCCAGACCCACTGCAGCTGCTGGCTCCATGGATCCAGCCCAGGAAGTTGGTTCCAGCTTGAGGCCAGGGATGCATTTGACACCTCTGATCTTGAGGACTGGAACACCACAGCATGCACAGCTCTCCCTCACACTGAGGCCAGCTGCAGTAAAACCAATGTTTCATAAACAGATGCAGCTTTAAATTATGTATGTTGGAGCACTGGATTTTCTTCTGCAGGTGGAAGTGTAATGCCAGAACACCCAAGGAAGAGCTGGAGTATAACTGAGTAAAAACCCAAAGTAATTTGTCTGCAATTAGAGAGGACTGGATTTTTATCTCATACTGGGCATATCTACATGACACTCCTCATCATCTATTACCATTGTGGCATAATATCTGGAACAACAACACTCCAACCCTCATTTTATCTTAAAATTTTAGGATTGAAAATATACTTCTAAAAGGGCTCCACCACCCTGCTTCTCTGGACTTACCACTGACCCAGGAAGCCAGACAGAGAAAACCTGGTGTACTGTCCCACACAAGTGCTTCTAGTGCAGGGGACCCTGGTAGTGCTCAGAAAGTAGTTGAGGCCGTTGGTCTCTGTTGCTTATTTTTTATGTCCCCTTACTGCCTTTCCTGTAACTGTCCGTGAGCAGTGTACTGTCATATTAATCCATAATTCTTTCAGTTTACTGAGATAATTCACCTAGAAAAGCAGAGGACTTTGCTACTGCTACCAGAACTGTTCCAAGTGTCATCTAAATTTCTCCCTATTCATTCAAGCTTAAATCTTGCTGGTTTTTGTTTGGGGGTTTTTTTAGTGTGTGTGTGTGTGTGTGTGTTGGGGTGGGGCAGGTGTCTAAATAAGGTTTTTCAGAATTTTTTTTTTCCTTATTATTATACAGCTCAAGTTTTCACCCCAAACATGGGGCAGGCAAATACACAGGTTTATGTGATCCAGATTAAGACAGTCACCCAAAACAAGAAGTGGATTTCCAATTGTATGCTCTATGGCTTTGGAACGATTTCAACTTCACAGCTAGCCTTTTCTCTGTAATAGGTTGGATCAAAATCCAGGAATCTAGCACAAGTCTCCATAGGTTGAATTTTTTTGGAACAGTTCAAATCTGGCTGTATGGACACACATATATCAACATTTCTTCTTGCCCTACTCCAAATATTATTTTCTAGAGATGGCTTACAAACTGAGGGAGAAGGTTAATCAGACACCTGAAACTCCACTCTTAGAAGCATTGTACAAGCTGCTCATCCTCAACATTGCTCCATTTAAAGTTATTTATTTAATTATAGTGAATAAGTCTCTTATGCAAACAAGAAAGCATCCAACTTTGAGGGAGTTATAACCTAGTTACATTTGCTAGCAATAATTTGATATAGCAGCAAATAATATTTTTTTGCTAGCAATAGTTTGATATAGTGGCAAATAAACAAAACAGTTTGTTTCACACACATTCTTGGCAACAATGTCCCAGCCCCAGTGGTTTTAACTGGCACATACCTTAGAGCTGCACTTGTACAATGGATGACTGATCGAATCGACATAATGGTGCCTCATACAGCGACCTGGGTCAGAGTCAATCATGAATGAACTGTCTGTTTTACTGTCTGTGTCTCCCATTATTGCCAGAAGGGATAACATGGAAATGGAAGCTGCCAGTACATGATTTCCCATTGTTGAAGAACTTCTCAGTAATAACAGCAGAGGGAGTTAAAGTATTAAAATACCGCCAAACAACAAAATCCAGCTCCTTTGAAATACATTGAAAAATCTGGTTTAAATCTCTTGGTTGTCATTGTTCTTTTTGAGTTAGAGTTTGCTGAAGTTGTAATCCATCACAGACTCTCTTCCATAGCTGGAATAAAAACAATATAAATTACAATCTTGACCAAAAAGAGCTCTTGAGAAAAACAGACATAAATAATAACAAGGCTCTTAGGATTTGTCTTAGCCAAAATACACTCACTGAGTGAACATCATTCCCACAGTAGGTACAGTATATGGGATTAGGAAAGAGGAGGTCAAGGCCTCGTTACTTTAAGCACTGCTCTATCATTCTAATAATGAAGATTTTTGAAATGTTGCATGTGCTGTGATGCCAGTGTTTTTTACTTGATAATATCTCCAGCGGGTACACTTCAACATTGATGATTTGTAGCACATCTGAGGATGTCTGCAAATTAAAAGAATTGCATATTCACTTAAAATACTGCAAGGCATGTTCCAAGGGACTAGGATAAACTATCTTTTTCATTAAAGATGGAATTTCTGGATCAGGTAACAAGTGAGAATGGATTTGGTGGTCTCATCCCAATCTCTAGTGGTTGTATATCTCTATCACCAAGACATCACACAGTTTGAAACAAAGGACAGCCTCTGCTCAGAAGAGGCCTGTTAATCAAATGGAAGGGCAAGCCAAGGTGAGGTACATTAGAAGTGTGCTCACTAAGGATATGTGCAGAGCACCTAGCCGCATTTATTTTATCTCCAACTAGTGGTCTCAGTACCTCACTTTCTTGAATACCAGTCACCCACAGAAAGGTTTACAATGACAATTTTGACACACCTGCTCATCATCTTGCACTTCCTGAATTTCCTTCTCTCCATCATTAATGAAAGGGCAGGACCTGAAAAAAATATATTATATACCATAATATGCAAGTACATCCCAGTTAGCCACTGCAAGTACAAATTTGCAGATGAAGTCACACGGATTGCCACATTAGTCATCTGGATTTCAGGTGCACATTAGAAACTGCGAGGGGTCCCAAGGATGAAGGAATATCAAGCAGCCATCACAACTGGAACTCTGCTCCAACAAGGAAAGTACTGCACTTCCCTAACTGTCTTTATCACAATCCCTTGATAGCGCTGTTATGAAGATACATGGCCTTAAACTGGCCATGTATGATTTTATATTCACTACTAACAGATGCAGTTTGAGAGAACTGTAAATTACTGACCTAAACATAACGTTAGAAGGCAAAGTAACATGTTAAGCACAGCTGAAAAGTAGATTAACTTGCTGAACATGCATAGCAAACTTATGATAACATATATTTAATACAAACAAAGTTGATGCTTATTTTAAAAGATGATGCACAGTTTTATTGACAAACATAAGCTCCCTTCACTGATGTCTTCTGCTTTGCTGGCAATATTTTATACAGACTGCTTTCATCTCTAATGTGGACTACAGTGAAGAGGCCTCAGAATGCCATAACCTAGTGGTTTGTATCTAGCCTTATACCTTGCTTTCAGACTTTGGTAAGACAAAAAGGAAAGTACAGATGAGCAGTAAGCTCTTCCTCAGTTAATACAAGTTTGGACTGAACATTTTTTAGGAAGAATCTTGATATTAAGGAGTTTTCGCATTGGAAGAAATGTAATTCATGATGTAAAAAATAGTAGTCATATTATTTTTGTATTAGAGGTAAGAAAATAATGTTTCTTGAGTTTCAGAGTACTATCTACTTGCTAACAGGGAAAGAAAATGTAAACTTGTATGTTACAGATGGTAAACCCTTCCTTGATTTGGGCTATTGCCTTGATGTTTCCCAAACAAATGTTTTTCAGCTATAGAGAAATTATACTGAAAAGGAGGTATTGTACATAAAAGGTCAAAATTTAAAAAAACCTGAGGTATTTAGGAACTCAGAACTAGTTATGAACTCTCCTAGTGGTGTCAATGAAATAGTCTTCTACAATGTATCAGGCTATGACAGAAATTCTCCACCCAAAGAAATCAAGCTGATCTCTGTAAAGAATAGGATTGTTAGTTATTAGCTATATAAAATATTGTTAGTTAGTAGCTATAGCTCAGCCTTTTTCCTTCCATCTCATCTCTCCTTTATAAAATATCTGACCAATTGAGCATTCTTGTCAGTCTCTCTCTGACATAATTAATTAGTACTACCCACCCAGAAATTCCCCCTTCTTCAAAATACATTTCTCTCTAATGCAAACTCCAGTTCATAGCCCCAGTAATTATATGCTTAGAGATTCTCAGTTTCTGTTTTATGTCTCTCAACATATATTTCCTCTCTAAAATCGGTTTCTTGTATCTTCAAATACATTTGCCTAGTAACTAGTCGAAATGAACAGAGCTAGGTGCATTCTGAAGTTTTGGCTTGCTTTCATCTTATCTTTAAGTAATTTTTAAGAAATGGAGGACATAGAGACGGATTAATGAAATTGCCTCTCATTGTAAACTAGTGTCATATAAAGGAACAAGGTTGGACGGGAGAAATAGGTTTGCCTCTCATTTCCTGTCCCCATAAGTATACCATGGAATCCGTGAAAAGGTAACATGGCTTCTCAGGTTCTAACACTGTAAGGGCATTATACTGAGAAAAGACTGCGCTAGCATGTGCTGCTCTCAGACGGTTACTTTACATGTTTTGGGGTACAAGGCATGTGCAATGGGTGAGCATGCATCACAGCAGTGTTTGCCAATCTGATCTGAAAATGTTGTAGACAAGCCCTAAGAGTAGGAAGAGGGAAGAGACTAACTTATAGGGTCTTGGCAATATATCTCCAATAAGACAAAAGGACAGAATCAAAATCTTGCACTTCATCAGCTGAGACAGATCTTAAATAAAAACATAGACTACATTTTCAAAAATGTGTGTTTAGTTGTCTGCACATAAAGTAGCAATCTAAATTTGAATGTAGAAGTACAATGACTGCACACACAGTCACGATAATTGCACATATAAACAACTTCTTATTTATCTATGCAGTTGCATGGACACTTTTTTAATGTGTGTATGTATATATTTTTGTATATATGTATGCAACTGCACAGATAAATAAGTTATTTATACATGCAATTACTATGATTTTGTGCGTGTGTGCAATCATGGTACCTCTAGGTTCAAACTCAACTTGCTAGTATTTATGAAGACACCTGAACACACACGAGCTGTTTGGAAAATGGATTTGGTCTGAATGGAACTTATAGGCATTTAGAAATTACTTTCTATTCCAGATCAAAATGAAAAATCAAAATGTTAAAAATCTTACATAATAAAACATTCTGAAAAAGGTTCAGTTCAGAAACATCAAATTGATTCAACACATAAAATGTTCTTTTTCATTTGCAACTCACATTCTAAAAAGATGTATTCCATTTGAAACTGACATCCCAAAATAAAAAAAATGTGCATTCCCTTCAACATATTGTCCATAATGAAACGTTGATGATTCATTTCTCCTGATCAGAAAATTTGGGAGGGGGGGACATGACAAAATTCTCACATGGCAAAAATTCTATTTAAGTGAAATGCTTGGAGTATGCCTAACTTACACTGGGCACATCTACACAAGTCGCTATGGGGATGTTATTTCTGCGTGTGATGTAGTACTTTCAAAGGAAGTGTGATCCTTTGGAAATACTAAATTATGGCACAAAAACAGCCTGTACTGTGCTGTTTGAGTACAGCATAGTTATTTTTAGCAGCTACTTCGTCACAGCAGTGTGCTATACCAGAGGAGTGCATCACTACCGCAAAGTAGCTGCTGGTTACATGTTGACGCCTGTGGATGCTACATCACCATAGTGCATTGCTACAACTACATAGCATCGTGTGTAGATACACCCACTGAGAGCACTGAGTTTATCTCAGAGATGATGCTGAGGGTGTCTGTCTTATGTGGTCCTAGGTCTTCTATGTGGTTCTCACCCACACAGAAGACCTAGGTTCATGGCCTTCCTCAGCCTGGGGAGACTCATACTTGTATCTCTTACTTCTCAGGACAGTACCGCAACCATTGAGTTATAAAACAGGCTGAGTAATAGCACCCTTCCCCCTCGCTTATTGAAGCAGAGACACTGGGCAGGTGCCAAAAGCCTGCATGAGCTATGGGGCCAGAAAGAGAACAAGCAAAAAGGAGAACACCTTGGTAGCCCTATGAAGAAAGTGACTCCTGGGAAAAAGAAAGTTCTGGGATCATGCCCCTACTCCCAGGAGTGTTTGTGTGTTTTATATTAGAAAGTCATTGGACAAAACCCAGAAATAACTCTTGGAGCAAGGACTAGAACCCTGAATGAATGCCCTTGCTATGGATTCTTTGGCAAGATGGTGTGATTTTATGAGATCTAGAAGAGAATATCCTTTCTTCTGTATAATTTGGAAAGTGCACAAAACTGAGTAATCCTCCGGGAATCTGTAGGAGTTGCAGCTTTTATCTTGCAATATGTGAAGGGAATGAGGCAAGGACTCCTTTATTGGGTAGTTCAGGAGAGTTTTCCATTGTACAGCTAAATTAGTCATGCACATATGTACCACTTGGCTTTTTTTAAGTGTGTATTTTAAAAGCTTGAGAAAACTTCCTGCCAAAGGTAGGTGCAATTCAGTTCATTCAGTGTGTTCTATGTTTTAAAAGCTGCCAAAACACAGCCAGAGAAGCAGTGTATAAATATATAGCTCTGCCTTGCATGTTGTGTATATTTAGTAAACATGATTATTTGGATCCCACCCTTCCCATGTGGTTCCTTCATTTTGTCTTTATTATGTAAACAGGAAAAGACACAATACTGCTCAGCCTTACAGCATTGCAGCTGTAAAAATGTGTCACAAAATTCTTATGACAAAATAATATATGGCTCACTGTGCTTGTTCTCCAAAATGCTGACATGACTATTTTAAAAGATGCTTCGGCAAGTTTACCAAGCCTTAAAAAGTTTAGACCAAAGCGATTAAAGTTTTGGGAAGCTACTCAGATCTGGGTTAGAATGGAAATGTTTATTCATTCTCAACTATAAGTTATTCCTTGCTATATTACTGCAATGAGATGCCTGTTAAACAATCTTATCAAGTAAAATAAACTATACTATTCAGTCCTTTAGGTAAAGTTTGACACTCCTGTGAAAATGACAGCTACATTCATTTGGGTTAGTGAGCCATGAGCCATCTCTACACAATAAACTTACTGGGCCTGGCTACAGTGCCCTCTAACATGTAAACTGTGTAGCTGGGTACTTGCCTTACCAAGGGCAGGCTGATTGGGACTGCGGAGGAGTCACTGCCAGTGTCACCCATGAGCCCTAAAGCAGTGAGCATGCTACTGCGAGCCCCAGTAAGCCTGGCTACCATGTAGACATGACCATCAATCTTCAGAAACTGGAGGGATGGAATTTCCTTCCAATCCAGCAGAAGGGAAGTAGTAGCTCACTACATTCCTATAAGCAGGAAAAATGGTTAGTGCTATTACTCATGTGATGGACCTGCAGAGCAGGCACCTGTCCTATTTTCCCCAGGACATAGCAGCAACAGGACTTTGTTTCTTTCAGCAAGTATCCAAGGAAGATGGACATCATTATATAAGTGTGTTTCCATGAAGATGCCTGTATACTTTAAAACTAGAATACTTTAAAAGAATACTTTAAAAATCCTTTAGAATACTTTAAAAATACTAGTGCAGGGGGGCTGGACCTGATGATCTTGCAAGGTCCCTTCCAGTCCCTAACAGTCTATGAATCTATATTGTGCCCAGTCCTGCCCTCAGTAAAATCAACAAGAGTCCATCCTTCAGTGATCCAGTGACTACTTTTAGTTCAGCCACTAAATGATATTGTTGTTCCATTTGGTTATGCTAGCGTTTGAAATTTCTGTTCCGCCAATTAACTAGAGGTCCAGTCATGGGATCCTAAAAGTCCCTTCAAAATCTGTGCAGTCAAATTTGTAAATGCCTGATGAGATCATAAGGTAGCTGTGTGATATCCAGAGAGAAACAAGTGACTACAGTGGAAGTAAGTTATTCCTAAGGTATTCCTGTTTACAGTTTAAATAGATGTTTCCTCTGCTTGAATCACTGGATTAAACATTTTAAGTTAGACCCTCACCTGTAAACCAGCACATTGGTTTCAAGAGGCTGATACACATTATACCAGCTGAGAATTGGGTCCCACACTGACATATGGTAATTTAGTATAAACATTGGGTAAAGTCCTGGCCTTACTGACGTCAATGGGAGCTTTGCCATTTATTGTAATGGAGCCAAGATTCACCCACTGTATATGAGTTGGTGGAGCTGATTTTCAATTGCGTTAAGACCAGTTCAGCACTGCTCTCCCAGAGGGTATAAATAATTTAAGAATCTCACTTTTAGAAACCTCCATATGAATGAGAATCAGATCAAGCATGATAAGATTCAGCAACTGAATTAAAGAACAACTGCACATTTGATTTTTTAAGCCCTCTGGTTTGGAGTGATTTAAATGATAGGTACATGAAAGCCTTTTGGGCTATTTGAAAATCTGTCTCCATATTTTTAGGGCCTCTGGCAAACATTATACTTAGGATATAATTAACCATTTAAACATGTTTTAAGCAGTATCCCAAACACTAATGCAATTAATTGAGTGATAAAACAAGGAATAATCTCCAAAGTTACTACACAAAATATGTGTAATAACTTTTTGGCTGGTTCCTGTTGTGCCTTAAATTGCACGTGGCCAGGCATCAACTCATCAGGCCTCATAGGGGCATTGCAGTCAAGGTCTTTGGTCTGACCCTGAGGCCGATCAGTGGTCCCAGCTGCAGAAGCACATCAGAGCCCTTGACTCCTATATGCACCTGAGGCTGGGAGCAGGGCTCAGCTGACTGGCTTCCTACTTGCCAGTACAGGGGAAGCCCAGGATCATGATCCCAGGCTCCCCCTGTACAACAGTAGGCCCAGTGGGGATCTGGTCCCCAACCCACACTTGTGCATTAGATCCCATGGCACCTTTAGTTCAAACATCTACCAGGGCCCTAGAGATACCCCTGCTGGGATGTGTTGCCACTATGGCATAGGCATACCCAGAGAACTTGATTCCTGATACTTATAAGCAAGTGTCAGGAAAATAAGAGTATAGGGTAAAAAATAGGGGCAGGAGAAAGGGAAACAGGTTAAATAAAGAGATTTAAATCTGTAGATCTTCTCCTCTAAAGAAGGAAAGCTCATCTTCTAGCAGTACTCAGAGAGTATCATATGGTTCATCCTACCAAACAGCAAGTATAGAATGCTGTGCTTTAAAAACGGGAAGATGTAATGGCTATCATCAAGATTTAAGAAATGTCAAGATTCAGAAACTACAAATGCCATGACAATAATGTAAAGAAACCCAAACGCATTGCAATTTCCAGTTCAGTGCTCTTCTAATTTTGTAGTAACAAAATATCAGTGCCTACAAGTGCACTATGGCAAGGTTGCCATACATTAGGACTGAGAAAAAAGCCCATTGAACAGTGTTTACAGAAATATAATACAAAGGTCCAGTGCTGCAAATATATGTGATTGTTCATGTGATCAGTCCCATTGAGTTACCGGGATTAACCACATAAGGCAAAGTCCACCTGTTTACCAAATTAAGGCCTAGTGCCCAAAGTAGGCCAAACCTCTGGCAATAGCTCTTGAGCTAGCTGCTCATCACTTCTAAATTTGCAAGAATACTTCCCATCCTTTAACTGCTGGAAGAAAAAGATACAGTGCTTCATGGCTGCAATCTTGAAATGAAAACCAGTTGTAGGTACTATTAGCTGGCACTCTGCCAATAGACAGGGACAGACAGAAATATGGGAAGGTTTTTAATATACTCCCAAAGAAAACCATTGGTAGACAAAGGAGTTGTTGTATTTTTACCCTTTCTCTTTCATGCTGCCAGGAGTCTTTAAATAGATCCTCTAGTGGCTTGTATAGAATAACTCGCATTAGAGCCCAGGAGCTTGTAGAGCTTTGTGATGAAGCCTTAAGTAACATTAATGGAGATATACTAAATTTGTGTTCTCTCTCTAGCCTGTTTTTTTCTTAATTGAATTTCAGGCAGCTTAATGGAGAGTTTAGCAAACGACAAGGGAAGAATATATTTTCATGCCTTTTAGTACAGAAGATCTGAACAGCCATACATCTGGGTGTGAAGCATAATGGGCAAAGCTGAACTTTTCTGACTGGTAATTCTAAACCTTTACTAAGTATCATACTATGCAAGAAACAGGAGAGGCATCTGCTCTTTGAGGGCAATACCTACATTCAAATGTTGATCTTGGGTTGGGTTTGCCTTTGCTTTAGCCTAATACAAATAATGAAAAAAAGACTTCTGACCAGATTCAAAGTCACTTTGGAGCCTGGAGCTGCAAGGGACATGCATTAGAACATGTGTGTACTGTCCATGTTGGAGTAAGTTACCAACAAGTGGGTGCTTTTTGATTCCATGTTAGTTGTTATGATCTTGGACTGGTAACTGAGGTTTGATTTTATTTAAGTTCCCAAAGAACTGGCAAGTGCAGGAACAAAAAGGTAAGTATGATTTTCTATTGTTTCTTATTCAGCAAGTATATCCCTTCCAGTGGTTTCAGCAGGGAGTCATCACACCAAATCCTGTGCTTCTTAATTAAGCTTATAGTTTGGCAGACCTCACATTAGCATCTCTAAGAGCTTGCCTGAAGGAACAAACAGTGATAAAGGATGTCAAAATTTGGCCCATGAGAGCAACTCAGGTATTTTAACAAGAAGCGCCACACTCTTGGGTCCTGTTTAGCTCAACATTCCCACACCTCTGTACATGCCACAACAGCCATGTGAGTGTCAGTGTCATGGCATACTTAACCTTTGCCAAACCAGAGCCCAGGCAGTGCCTCCAATCTTAAACTCATACATCTTAAAGGGCAACATAACCAGCGCTGCCTTCTACGTTGCCATATTTGTCATAGTTTACAGCTCAGCCATAATAACCATGAAAATCTCATCAGCAGAAACAAAACATGAACACGGAGAATCTTGATATAGTGGAATTCTGAATAGCTGTGTTTCCCCTATAACAATGTACCCGATAGACAATCAGTGTGTTACCAGAGGAAACGCTATGTTCCCTTTAATATAAAGGGTCTTTAGTCTGATATGCCCTGCACTTGATCCTAGTAAATAGGATGAAAGCGGATGGTGTTTGGAAGTGGCACTGCCAGTGCTACCCCAATTCTATTCTGAATTAGATTACATGAAAAAAGAAAGAATATATAGACTACCAGCTGCTCAAAGGCTTACTCCAACCTTGCTTTTATTGTTCTGCTAAGTTAGAGGTGGGGCATCAGAGGGATTCCAAACATTCCATTACTGAGAAACTTTAATATGTTCCACACTGACACATATAAAAAGGAAATAACAGCTGATCATCATCAGGCCAGGCAACAGCATCTCTTCATATGCATGTCCAGAATTGTGGGAAATTAAAATATGCCACTTGCCCACAGAGAGTCATGGAAATGAGCTAATTTGACTACAGCTAAACATTTATCCTGGAATTAACTTGAGTTACAATGCAACAAGCATCCAATGGAAAGCCATCACAAGTTATATGAAATCACAAATGGTAAGGAGAAGATGAATTAGGCACTGCTATTCACCCTCTTTTGAGATAGGAGAATAAAGAGATAGTCAATGAAACTGAAAGGCAGCAAATTTAAAATCGATGAAAGGACACATATTTTTACATAATGAACAATAGCTCTACTACTCAGTTCCACAGAATAGCACTGAGGCTTCAAGAAAGGCTTAGATTTTTTCTGTCTGAAGGATATGAACCTCTAGAGTTACAACAAAGGCATTTTTGGAAAAGTTTGGAGAAAGATTAGAAACCCTCATGCTTCAGGGCATATGCCAACTTTTTAAGTCAGTGGCATAGGGATACATTTTCTGGTACATAGGTTATTTGATAACGGCCTATTAGAGGGATTTTGGTATCTCTCTGTGAAGTGGCTTATTCAAGCTGCTGATGAGGGCAGAGCACTCAGTTAAATGGGCCAGCAGTCCATGCCAATATAGCAGTTCCTATGTTCCTGAAACAATAGTTCTAATTATCTTCTGAGGTGAAGTGCAGAGTCTGAAAGGTGTGGGGATTTTTAATGAGGTTAGTTTTGCTTTTTGTTTTTAAAATATGCTCTAACATTTGGATAAAAAGATGTCTTGGTGGCTTGACATCAGCCCAATCTGGCAGGCTTTTCTCAGGGTTGTCTAGATCTAGGAATAACCTCTCACTTCCTGGTCGTCTGAAGAGCAGACTGATCAGAGGGGTAATATCGTTGGACCCAGGGGATGTAGTGAACGAAGTTGACTACATAAGCTCTCCTTGTCAAATGATTCATGGAGGATCACTGATGACAGCCTCAGAGAAGGTGTCACAAATCTCTCCCATTTAGGGGAATGCTGTTACCATCTCAGCAATCAAAGCAAGTGAGGATAAACAGGCTTTAAAGCCTCCAGGCACATCTGGGACTCTCTTGGTTAGGCCAACTGCTATTGTGCAAATTGCCCGTGCTTAGATGGCTGCATGACATACCACTGCTATAAACAGTACACAGACCAAGCTGGTCTGCTCATCAGGCATGGGTAATCTACATACATGCATCTGCTTAAAAATAGGTGGTGTAAAAAATTGCATCTAAAGATGTAGGACTCACAGGCAACGGCTTAAATAATGATTCCATAATAAGAATATCTGGCCAAACTCCACTGATAAATGTTTTAATTCTAATAAAAATACATTTTCACAAAGTAAACTTACAACGACAAATACCTGTTTTATCCCCTTTATGTTTTAAAACCAAGTTAGTCTGAACATGCTTAGTAAGATAGTTGTACCGGAAATAAGATTTCATAATTCCAGCAGGAGGAGGTCAACTTTTATGTCATTTGAGTTTAGATTGCAAAGTTCTGATTCAAACTGGTAAGCCATGGAATTGCTCATGTACATAACTGCTTGCTAGCATGAATAAGATCTCACTATCTGTGCAAAAGTGAGTACTGCTAACAAATTCAAAAGAAAAAAAATGAGATCCTGTGAAAACAAGATGTTCTTTTAAGTTGGGACAGATAACAGAATCATGCCTGTTATACCTACGTGTAGTAACTCTACCAACCATCTGGGCTGCTTCCACTAGGAAATCATTTTAAAACACAGCACTGGTATGAAGAGAATTGTACTCACTGCAATTTTAAATGATCACTTTGATTGTTCCTTTCAGTTCTAGTACATGGTGTCCCTTCCATGCTCCCATTATGACAGGTTGTGTTATGAAGTTATACAAAATTGCTGATAACACTTAGCATTTTTATTGCAATTTTTGTCTTCAAAGAGCAGTACAAACATCAGCAAATTAACCTTCATGGCATCCCTGTGAGGTAGGAATAATAAGTACTGACTCTTAGACTATTTTTTAAGGAAAAGAAAACTGTGGTAGTTGTTTAAATAAACTTCAGAATGACTATTAGAATTCTGGCTCCTAGTCTCAAGCAATAAGCACCAGACTGTTGATTTGAAAATTTTAAAAAATTAAAAAGTAAAATGTTTTTGCACTCACTCTTTTACTGCTGATCTGCTACATCAATTCTAGATCATTTCATTAATACATTTAAAATTAGTTTGAGATATGTTTTTAACTGTCCTTCTGTTTTTTATTATTGCTATTTAAGCAACACATTTTAGCTTTTACAGGAATGACTCACCTGAATCTCAGTAGATACATGGTTCTGTCTTCTTTAATTAAGTTCTTATGAGGTTTTATCCATTACAATGAATTCCAGTTATACTGTACTCTGATACATTATCATTCAGTTCACAGTCATACTCTTCTTTTGTTCTACACACATAAAAAACAGTTATGTTCATGCCTCTTGCAGAGATACTCTTTTTAAAGTGAAATGTTATCCTGGAAAACAATGATTTCAGGGGATTGAAAGATTCCTTATGTTCTTCTGCAAATGTTTCAGGGTCTTGCAGATTGCAGAAGAAAGCAGTGCCCTGCCTGAGCATCCTCCAGTTTGATCTACTGACCGCATATCCACATCGCATTGTTTGTTGTGCTGTGGGGGTAAGCTAACCGCTAAATATACCCCTCAATGCTAATGCCAAGACAAACACTGTGGGTTTCCTCAGAGTTTTTAGCCAATCAAAGACATACATTAAATCCATTCTAATCCATAACTAGTTTGGTTCAGTCCCTGGTAAAGCTTCCCAGAAGTTTCAACAAATAATAATGTGCAAGTTAAAAGTGCCCCTGCAAAGCATGACACACATAGCTAGAAATAAATATTGCCTATTGTTTCAAATTATTCCAAGCACTCCAGCAGATGACTGGCAAGAGATCAGCATACATAAGTAGTAATAAAAGTAAACAGTTCCATTTTAAACGAGCAGGCTTGCCTGTCTTCATAGAGCCTTATTGTAATAGGACAAAGACAGTGCTGGGGATACTATAGTTCTTTCTGTGAATTCAGGACAGAATCCAGTGCTTCCATTCACCCCAAATTCTTACAACTGAGTGCCAAGTCACAGAAAGAAGCCCAGCACATTCCCAAAAGAAAAGTACTTCACTGTTTTATTCAGAGCCATTGTATATGTTACCTATTTACTTTCTGGTGCTTTCATATGCATCCTCATACAGACACATAAGCAAAGAAATAATGATGATAAGAAGATGCAGGCAGTAGAACTGAAGTATATTTTAAGTGAATACACTTTAACTTAAAATATGATAGATGAAGAATGTGTGTTTGTCAGATGAAGAAAGTAAATGCTCGATTTAAGTATATCTGGAGTATGTTGAAATCTGGTGAAAGGTCTTATGCTTACCTTTGGGAAATGTGCTGCTCCTTCCTTCCCTTACACTCTTCGGAGAGCTAAAAAGAGGTCCTGTTACTTCCAAATGCTTTTGTTCTTCTGTCCTCTGTCACATGGCTTGCCTTTTATATTTGCAACACACAAAAGTTAGGGCTGTTGTTTAAGAGAGAGAGAGAGTGTGAGAGAGGGAGAGAGAATGTCAAATGGAAAAGTGCCATTGCAGTCATATATCAATCAGGCTAGCGGCAGCAGCAGCTCACTGGCAAATGGGAATTCCACAGAAATGTGAAGCTCTTGTTATCTGAGAAATCACTAAACACCACCAGCCAAGCTCCCCTCTGCAGGGACTTCTTATTATTGGAGATGCAGGAAATAGAAGTAAATGTACTTTTTTCTTTTAAATCAGGAGATATATTGTCGTGCCATAAAAGGCAGTGAAGTAAATATCCCGAATGGAATTCCCTCCTCAGATGTTCTGTGTATAAGACAATACAGTCAGTATGAGATGTAAGATGCTTGTGTTGAGTGAATAATTTGCAACTAATAATGTATTTGTATTTGTGCTTGGAAAATAGCCATAAGGCAACTGCAGTTTCTTTGGGCTTATTTATTATTCTTTTTTTCCCTGTTAAATAACGTTGGGGACCTTTTACTCTATAGGCTCCTTCCAGATATTCCAACTTCAAGCTATGTCACTTTATTACAAGTCATCAAACAAGTCACATGGTATTTCTTCTGTTTTGTAATTGGAAGAGTCAGCAAACATTTCCTACATACATACTTAAATGCACAGATACAGTTTTTGCAGCTAATCCTCCTTGCAGCTCTGAAATGTCTCATACAAGGAATACAAGCATTGTCAATATTTGT
>NW_017728906.1:45958843-45971003 GCF_001723895.1 Crocodylus porosus | reverse complement strand
AAAAAAAAAAAAAAAAAAAAAAAGAACCAACAAGGGCCACATGAATTCATCTGATAGACAGAATACAGTAGCTGTGACAATGTTTCCTGAATTTCCACTGGGGCATACTGGAGGTATGATATGTGATTCAGTCATTTGCCACAGAATCGTAGTCACCCAAACATCAATCCAGTGACTGCAGAAGTGTAACATAAGTAACAACAAAGCTATCTGGATAATTAAAAATAAATTGATAACCTTGTATATAGAAGTGGCCATTCACAAGACATACCTGTTAAGAGGCACTGATCACCAGATGGATTGAATCCTGGGTTGATAGTGTTTCAGCTCTAAAGGAAAGTTGCTATTTGACGGATGATGTTATTAGCTAAATATCTTATGTGGTATAAGATCAAAGAACAGATGGAAATTATGACTTAAAAATAGAATAATCTAAAAGGGGAATGGCTTGTCAATGAGTAGGTATCATGGAAACAATAAAGAACACATTCTTTGGCTTGATTTACTATGGAGTCAGATGGAGGATGAATACATTGGCCATATTAACTTCAGTCTCAGAACTGGAGTTTTGGCTAGCTTTTTTATTTTCTTGTTTTTGTCTTTTCTGTATATGAATCTAGTCTTTCTCTCAGTTGCCTGCATGCCATTTACCTTGTGCAAATAAACTTTGTGACTCCCTCCTTGCCATCATCAACTTTGATTGTGTATGTATGGAATGGTGAAGTGCATACTCTAAAGCTTCTACCTAAAGTGCCTTCATTTTAGTTGGCACCTAATATTACAGTAATGATCTTACACACTAGTTAACTGGAATATAGTCCTTCTGTTTTTAAATTTGCCAATTTTGATTGGAAAATCTTTTTAATACAGTAACCACAAACCTTTAAAATGAGAGGCACCAAAGATGCTTTCTTTAATTTTTTTCTGATGTCAGGTTCATAATAAATATGAAGATCTCTTCCATTTTCCAGTAGAAAGAAAGCTTCTTTGCTATTGGTCCCCTGCATAAAGGAATTGGAATATGGAAGATGAGAGTCTGTGCAAGCCTTTCATAAGACAAGAGATGTTGTGCCCAAAGTCTTTACTGAAGTAATACCTCCTAGGTTATTTGTGTGTGTGCTGCCTAGATAGGGTGTCTTTAAGTCTTCTACAGCAGAGCCTGTCTACACTTCCTGTTAGTTGTTTGTTAGGTACTGTGCACACTTATGATACTTAGTAAATAATAATAATCCAACAAACCTCAATGGTGATGACAACAAATACTGGTTTGTTTTCTATTCTAGTGCTGAATATCTACAAAAGGAAAAAAGGACACTATAAATATTGGGACAATGCATTTAAAATGTTTCTAATTTTTCACTTTCACTTTTGTATCCATTTGTGGGAGGAAACAATAGCTTACTGAGTTCTAATTACCTGCTCAGTTTTACAAATCAGATGGTTATTACTGTATATATTACCATTTGGAACCTCCAAAATTAGCTCTCACCAAATTGAAGCCTAAAATTGAAGGAGCCTTTAAAATATGGCCCACATTTGCTTAACATTCATAACTCTTGATGTCCTTCAGTCATTAGGGCTGGTATCACCATGTAAAATGGAAATTTGGAAGGAACACTTTAAAAAGAAAGTCTCAAGGACTCAGAGATAATTATCAAAATAGTTTAGATGCCTGAAGATGAAAATGGATGCCTACTGGGATTTTCAAAAGTATTTCAGAACCATAGATGGCAAAATCCCATTGAAGGCAATCTGAAAATCTGGCTCTTAGGCCACGGCAAGGACAGATCCAGAGCAGGGGCAGATGGGAGGTGCAGTTGCCCCTCACCCCCTTTGATTTCTGCTCCACCCAAACTTTAAATCCTGGAAGGGGCATAGGCATTTCTATTCTGGTAGCCCTGAGAAAGTCACTTGATTTCATGACTCATTATCTCCCTGATTCCTGCTAATGTCTCTTTACTCTATAAGTCTTAAAAACTTTTCTGCTTTTTAATGGTCTTGAAGGTCCACTATTCAAACTATCCTATCTTCTGCAATTTTGCTATCTGTTACCCTTTCCTGGAAATGGCCCCCTTCTACATCAGTCCTGCAGACTGCCTTTAGTTACAGGTGAAAACCTTAACTCAGATGTAGAACTGACTGACAGTGACATATTGGAAGCACTGTCAAGGCACTCAAGGAAACTAGATTTTGTTTTATAAGAGACATACATTATCTATAATGACTACAGGGCTAATGACACAATATTTTTTGACTATTTTAACTCTTATTTGTCTAGGTTTTTGTGTTTTTAAAAATATATATAACCTAGCTAATTACTGCACATTCTAATAGATGTGTTTTTGCTTTGTTGTTAAACTGAATAATATAGCAGATTAGTAAAGCATCTATTTTCTCTTTAACTGGAGAAAAATAAGTGATGTGTTATATGTATTGATGTGACACACCATTTGCACCCCCTTTTCAAAATACTAGATCCACTCATGGGCCACACTGAGGTGAAAGACTGCTCAGTCACACTGCCAAGAAATTAACCCCAGCCAAGAAATTAACCCCAGCCACCTGCTCCCATTCCTTTCACAACAACCCTTGAAATCAGGGAGTAAGGATGACCTGGGGGTGTTTCACACAGCTGCTCTTGGGACACTAGAAATGCAGATTTTGGGAATGGGACAAGGAACATAACTCAAGTCTCCTCATCTCCTTGCTTCTGGGTTGATGCACACAGAGCTGGAGCAGTTTGATGGGATTAATACATTCAATGGCCTGACTGAGCCCCTCACCACAGCAGTATAGATATGGGGGTGACTTAGGCCTTGACATGCACTGAGTATTCAGGAGATGGAGCCCCTCCATCTGCCTGAAGTTCTAGTGAACTCAAGGATTGCATCTCATTGCATCTCATTGCAAGACTGAGGCCTTGATTTCATTTCTACCATATTCCTTTATGGCATGCTCTTGTTCTAGCAACTACTAACTCCTATTCATCTATAGAAAGTCAGGATCTTAGAATTTCCTATAATTTAGTAGGAGAGAAGTCTTTGTCCTATTGAACTCAATTTGAGTTTTGCCACTGACATCCAAGGGGGACAGTCTTACATTCCCTGTGTCACAGATTTATTGTGACATGCATGCAGGCTTTTATACCCAAATCAATTTATTTTTAATTTGCAGTAGTCTCATCTGTTGCCATTCCATATTTTTTCCTCTGGCAATTTTCCATTTGAAGACAACTGTAACACCTCTCTTTAGTTATGGGTTTATTTCTCAAAACAAATACCATGTGTGATCAAGCTGAAAACACTAATGAAAAGTCTATAGCCAATGGTTTAAGAACCTGAGATACAGTAGTGTTCAGGTAACTAGTTATCAGACCAGGAAGCCTTTCACCTTGAAATCAGTATTTCAAATTCTTCTTTTATCAAATTATTGCCCATCTAGTTTATGTCAAATCATTTAATAGTCTCATTTTCTTTTGTCAGTGGGCAGCAACTCTTCACATTGTCAAAAGCACCATCAGAATAGGTACTTGATGTGTCTGTTGACTTCACCGGTAGAGACCTCTCAAGTTATTTAACTCCAGTTAAAATCAGAAAAATTGTATGTACAAGTACTGCAAGAATTTGAAGACAGAAAGTTATAGAGGGGAAAAGTATGTTCTGGAGTGGGGCACTGGATTATTATTGAATTGATAAAGTATAAATCATGCTAGGAATTAAGTTTGCTGTAGAATTTATATTTCTAAATCAGAGATGTCCAACTTACCTGGTCCGTTGGGCCAGACCTGGATTGTGGGTCTCATCATGGGCCAGATCAGGCCCAGGGCATGGGGCAGTGGCCATGGCCACTGTAGCAGTGGTGGCAGTTACTACTGCAGCAGCCATGGTGTCAGTCACTGCAACAGTAATGGGACAAGCAGGTGCAGGGCAACAGATGGCTGTATTGTACAGCCCTTGCTCCCCTGCCTGCTGACAAGGGCCGTGTCCACTGAGGCCTCAGAGCCCCAAATTCTGCACCAGGCCATGCCCACCACTAGCCATGCCCCCAACTTACAGCAGCCCACTGGCAGGATCAGCTCCATGGCCTGGATTTGGGTTGCAGGCCATATGCTTGACACCTGATCTAGAAAACCACAAGTTTTCTAGCAGGTGCTGGACAACTTGTGGTTGCTGTTTTCCATACCAATATGGATCCAAATAAAATTGGCCAGCTACGCATGTCAGTTAAATCACTGTGCCCAGGTATATAAACCAGAAATCAGCAAGTCCAAAGTTCCAATTAGGGACCTAAAAGCTGTCGACATGCTCTAATACCACCTTGTGCATTACTCTCACAAGCCGTGGAGTCCAGAGACATAACTGGATGCTTGAGTGCCCTGGGTAGCAGTGATGCACAGGGCAGCATCAGAGGCTTTATTGTTGGTGGTATGGCAGCAGAGACATCAGCAGCGCAACTGCTGCTATTTTTGTATCCCCCACAGCCCTGGGAGTAATGCCAGAAATCGATGTTTGGATGTGTCCTCTATTTTTCACACCACTGGCAGTCTGGCAAAACCTGGCTCCTTATTGCATGTCCACCAAATGGAAATATTATACAGTATTTCTGGTGTATTTCAGGCCTTGTGCATCCATCCAACAGAATATGACTTTTTGTCCTTACTCAGGTGAAGCTCTCATTGAAGTTAGCTCAAGTTTTGCCTAAGTAAGATTTGCCTGAGCAGAAATTCAGGATAACATTTTTAAAGGTGACCTCACATAGCTTCCTTAAGCTTCACATCCTGAAGAGGGCCCTCATTCCAATGAAAAATTGTGCAAGAAAGGACAGAGAACAGACCAAGAAAAACTAGGATTTGCCCTGTTGTTTTGAGAGCTGTAGGACACAGCTTAGCTTGATTCACACGGAAAAGTTTTCCAGCAAAACACTGTCAGATCAGAATGTGATTTTTACAGTTTAGCTTGCAGATTCATTTATACTGGCATTTATATCTGCATGAAATTAAAATGAAATAAACTAAATGGTGCAGGCATATTTCCAAAGTACTTTAGAATAAAAAATTCCCAACCTGTTCTCAACTTTCTTGTGCATGCTCATTGCCTGTACAAAGCCAAGCATGTCAACTGAAAACATAAAATTTAAATCAGATTCAGCTAAACAAGACAGTTTAAAATGGAAAGCCAATTTGCCCTGCATGCAATAATTGAGATGAAAGACTATTTAGGGCAGGAAACTGATAATTCATAATTGACTTTAATCTCAGTTGCTACCCAATGTGCACACTTGTCCTTAATTCAGAGTAAGAAGATGAAAATAAAACCCTTTGTATTAACTGAGGAAATATTAAGTTTTTACTATTACTATTATTTAAAATTTTATTAGAAAAAATAATTTAAAATGGATGGCCAGACATCCAGTTAGTATGTGCATATATTTTTGCATGATTTGTACAAATAAATATGCATACATACCCAGCAGTTGTGCATTTTTTCCAAGCACATATGGGAAGTTGGTCACATTAAGTAAAACCCTGGCACCAATGAAGTCAGTGGCAAAACTCCCATTGATTTTAATGGAACCAGGATTTCATCCTTCATTGGTTATGCATGTATGCTTGCTCCCACAGTTCCAATCTTGCACACACTTATGCAAGTGATTAACTTCATGCGTGTCAAAAGTCCCTTTGAACCCAGATGGACTTACCAACTGTATAAGTGTTTGCAGGACCAGGGACTCAAGCACATATTGCATTTGCATGCATAAGAGCTGTGTTCTTAAACATATGCACATAGTGACATGAGCCCAAGCTTGAAAATCCATCACTGTGTGAATGAGACTATAGAAGATGATAATCTAGGGATCCAGACCATCGTCTGATGTGAACTGTCCAAGCTCTAAGTTCAACAAAATCATGTGACTTGATACCCCTGAAGACCCGGGCCATTTTTGTATCAGCACAGCTGTATGTTCTCATAAGTCTCCATATCTGTATGGGGTGAACACCACTGAGCTCAGGTCTTCTGGAGTACTCCAGAAGTTTATTCAGTCAAAATAAACATGTGAACTTAATCCATGTACCATCAAATGAGCCTAAAATAAGGTATTAAAGAGATGTTATAGGTTTTGTTTTGAGTAAGTAATTTTTTTGGATTTTTGTTCAATTTTTATGAGGTTCTTCAAAGAAAAAGAACATCTTTCTTTATGACAAAGCATACCCTTAAAACTGCAGCCATAAATCAGACAGGCTCTATGAACAAAACCAGAATAAAGGCACTCAGTTATAAATTTACGCTTCTTTGAACTTCAAAACAGTCACCTTAAAACATGCCACATTATTACTTTAAAAAGGACATTTTGGGGAAAGTCTACATTTCCTCTGTGGTGAGCCTGGGACTGCCACTGAAAAGCATATCCCTCCCACTTTGTACCAAAACCTGAAAATTAGGCAGCGTAGCCAGTGAAAACAGCTCCAAGCACGTTCCCAGTCCTGTTCTCAGGCTCATCACAAGTGTGTCTCCTTGGCAGACATTTTCAGCCTCTCTAAGCTGGCTACATCGCCTCATTTCTAAGCTTTGGTGCAGGCTGAATAGAAACATTTTGAACAGAGTTTGCTTTTCAGTGGAATATCTAGGCTTTCTACAGAGGTGGTGTAGACATCCTCCTAGATCCTTTGTACGTTACTAATGGCTTACTTTTGTGAGAGAGTTAAGGTACAGAGGGACCTTCAAGAGCAAATTGGATGCTTATCTTGCTGGAATCCTATGACCCCAGCTGACTTCCTGCCCTTTGGGCGGGGGGCTAGACTCGATGATCTTCTGAGGTCCCTTCCAGCCCTAATGTCTATGAAATCTATGAAGTCTCTCTCAGGTCCAAAGTCAGTTCCTCCCACAAGATACTATGCTGGATTTAACACTAAACCCCTGGGACAGTGAGATGTGCCACAAAGTTTTGGAGAGAAAAGGTTTGAGGTGTTAGAGCTAAAGAGAGATGCTATAGTGTTCCAAAGATGGTGAGAGAAAAGAAGGCTGCTTTGCCAAAAATACTACAGAGATCAAATGGGCTCAGTCTTTGGATGTATTTTAGCACGTTTACTCTGGTGTCCAAGTCCACAGCACTGTAAAGCCAGGGAAGCTCTTCAGTGGAGGATACATCAGATTCTGGGACTCGTCTGGTAGCAACGAGCGACCCTTAACATTCTTCCACCTAGTACATTCCTGCCCGTACTGTAGTGGTTTTACATGTGCAGGTAAAATGGGGCATAGCAGAGATGCCCTTCCATTTTGGTGATCTCTAAATGCTGCAATAGCTCCTTGTAGGAGGGATTACCTTTTAGAGGTTCTTACAAGAGAAGTAGTTAGCTCTGTTAGTCTGAAGCCAGCTAGAAGGCAAGGTAGATTTACACTTTATAGACTAACTAAATCAGATCTATCTAGCTTGAGCTCACTTCTTCAGATGCTGTGAAAGGATAAGCACAGAACAGTGTATAGAATGGAGAGAATAATTTGCATACAGAAGTCAGGAAGAGAGGGAGGGAGGGGAAAGAAGGAGGGTGGCAGTGCTGGAAGAAGCAAACAAGAAAGAACCCATAGGAACAAAACCGTCACAAAAGCACATCCAGGTAATTCATAAGAATGCATAGTCCCTGTAATTAACCTTAACTAACACAGTCCAGACTGTGGACTATTTCTTGCATGGGTGACTGGTGCCTCCCACGTTTGGGAGTTTGGGAGGCACCAGATTGCTGATGGGGGGTGGGAGAGTCCCTCAGCAGCCAATCACCAACTGGGGGGGGCAGGGGAGGGAGTCTCCCAGCAGCTGACCAGAAGTTTCACAATTTCCCATTGCTTTTTACAGATTTGCTGCCTAAGAACAGCCACCCCGAGGTCGGCGAATGAATGTCCAGAAAGGTTAAAGTGTTATGCCACAAGTCTTTGTGTTTTGTAGGCTGTATGTGCAAGCGATGGCATATATGATTCTGGTAGAGTTCTAGGTGAATGAACATTGAATGTTATATTCCATATTATTTGTTCCAGTGATGATGTGGCTCTTACAAGAGCCAGTTGGAAATGGTAGCTGTGTGATGTAAAGGCTTATATAATACTATGAGCACAGACAGAAGTGCACATCCTTGCTGTAACTCAGAATGCTTTACAGGAAGCGTTCTGAGTTACACTCACCCCCAGAAATTCACTATAGTGAAGAGAAATTCACTATTGGTTCTAGCGGGGAGGGGAATCTAGCTGCTGGCTGGGAGCCTGCAGCTGGCTTCCCCCAGCAATGGCCCCTCCTCTCTCCCAGCCTGTCCCTGTTTTCACAAGGGGAGGGGGAAAGAGAGCAGAGGGAGCTCATTCTAGGAGTTCCCCAGCCAGTGCTGGAGGGTAGGGTGGGTGAACTGAGTCCCTCCCCCACCAAACACAAATGCATGGCTGCAGACAGATTAAAAAATGACCTATCAGGCAATAATGCAATGAGGATTCAGATTTTCACCTGATCAGCCATTTTTGAAGTGGTCTACAGTCATGCATTTGTGTTTGGTCATGGCTATAGACCACTGTCTGTGGCCAGATCAGATGAAAATTGTTACTTCTGTCTGTGCATTGAGTGATTGCTGAACAACACATGGTACCAGGCATAAAATGAACTCAGGAAATACCATGAGTGGGAAATAGAGAAGTTAATAAGCTCCGCTAGAGCTGAAAGTCTCCGGAAATGTGAAACACAGCTGAAAAAGATTTAAGCAGTGCTTCATTCTGCACCCACAAGCAGTAGGTGCCAGCAAACAGGAAGAGCCAGTTCTGAAGCACTTGATGTCTTTAATAGTTTTTAGTTAATTATGGCAAGGATGGCTAACTATGAAACTATTACCGGAATCTGAGGAGTACTGAATTCCTTATCGAAATAAAATATAAGGTTTTACCACACCAAACAGAAATAAGAGTTAAACTGATAACTGACCTAAGGCTGATAACTAGCCTATCTTGCAATTTTGCAGGGGTTAGCTGAGTTCCTGATAAGAGGCCAAACTGTGACTGGAATCTAGGGAAGAGCACTGAGAGAGAAAGAAAAGAGAGAGAGAAATTACTGGAAGACCTAAAGCAGTGCTGTCCAGCTTCTCAGAGACTAAGGTCCATGGGCCACAGATCAGGAGACCTCATAGTTAGGGAGGGTGGATGGAGCTCTAATGCTATGGCTGCTGCAGAGAATCCAAAATACCACAAAAAGCATCGCAAGGACCACATTATAGCAAATGTCATGAGCCAAGACAGTGCTCAGTATTGCAAAAACAACAAGGAATTACATTGCTTTACAAGAGTTTGCAAGCACCAGCATAGGCTGCACTGCATAGATAAAGTGAACTACAATAGCATGATTGACTTGAAGGAACACTTCAGCAAAGCTATAGAAAATGACACAGAAGGAGATGAGTGGATGAGCAACCTAAAAACAAATGGGACATTTTTAAAGTTTTAGTTGTTTATAGCTGTATAAGCCAATGTGCTGCCAGAAACAGCAATATCAGCACTGAAATAAGAACTACAGGCAGAAGGTAAATGGGCAAAACTCCAGCTGTGATTTTATATCCACTAAGGGAGTATGTGAACTAAATGCATGAGTAAGTATCAAATTGGAAAAGATGAGTTGTAATAGTACCAGGGAAGAGCATATCCACTGAAAATATGTCAAGACCCTGGTCCTATCTTGATCTCAAGAAAGTGTAATCACTGGAGACACAAAGGAACAAATCAACTGAGAAGAAGTTTGAGGATGTCTTCCAAGAGGCAAGGAAGCGCTCAACAAAACAAAGAATAGAGGTCTAAAAGTTTGGCCATCTCCTAGCTCGTACCCCTGGAAAATTTCCTCTCACTCTGAGGCAGAGGCTAAAAGAAGAGATAAATAGGCTCAATATTTTGGTAACCATACAGCCTGCAGCTGGTCATTGTAAAAAACAAACTAAAGGGATAAGACCTTCTGGTTTTATATTAATTACATATGTTAAAAAAGGGATTTTTTTCCCCTGCAACTATAAGGGGAGAAACCTCTAAGGAGATGCCAAGTTATTGTCTACACATCAGTAGGCTTCTGGCAAGCGCTCTGGTTAATATGGAACATACTCTGGTGCCCATTCACCCGCTTCGGGAGGCATTTTCCTCAGATTACTAGGTTGTGTTCAGCATCCAGTGTATTTCACAGGAAAATGCAACTACCTGCTGCAATGGGTTTTCAGGTCTACATAGATGATGTTTGAATCTGGGAGAAAACTATAAAAAAGTATAACCAGAAACTCTGAGTAGCTCTGGAAAGAGCCAACACTACTGGGCTAAAGCCAAACAAACAAAAAGAGTAAATACCTTGAGCCACAGAGTCATAGAGAAAGATGGCTGGAAAGGATCTCAAGAGAAATTTGCCTGAGACAAAAATTAACACAGCAGGCTGTACAGGAAGATCATGGGTAGTTTGAGGACATGACTGGCTCCAACAGACACAGAAGGGGTAACAAATGTTTCTTGGAAAGGTGAACTATGTAGGAAAATTAATGCCTAGTCTTCCTGAACCAGAAGCCTGGAGTACTACTTCATACAAAGACGTTCAATGGACACAGAATGAAAATTGTAATCAAATAATAGAAAAACTGAAGGGGTTTCCAGTCCTGAATGCATTGTGACAGTAAGTGCAAAACCAAATTGACCAAAAACGCCTCCAAGCAGGGTATTAGTGCAATACTCTTCAATAATCTGGTTAAAACTGAAGGCCAATGGTGTATACCTCACAGGCACTACCAATACTGAGGGTGAGGTTGCACATTACAATTAGACCATATTAAGGCACTGGAGACACGTAGGGGGTTTACACAGGTACATTTGTACTCCCTGACCATGGCAGTGCAGCCCCTCCAAAAAGGTGCCACCAACACTGCCAGAGGTGCCTGTGGGTGGTCCCCCTTGCCACCTCCCTGCTTCCCACTCCTACTGCCGCCAACAGCACCACAGCTGCCTGCGGGAGCTCACCTCTCACCACCACCGTGTTCCTGCCCCGACAGTGCTGCCACTGCCTGCCAGAGCTTGCTGTGCCCACCCAGCCTCCGGGGGCATGCAGTGTTCATGCATTAAGGGGTCTTACAATGATAATGCTCACATGTTAATGTTCATTAACAAATGCTAAGTGCCTTCTAGGGCTGCATCCACATGAACAGGGGCATGGATTTGCAGTAGCACAAATCGTAGTGGCACAAATTTGGGCTACTACTTTGTGTTGCAGTGCACACCCTTGCTTGTGCACTTTGCACTCCATGTGCTGCAGGGGATGCTGACTGGGGCACAGGGTGCCACAGTGTGGGGCTAGCTGCCAGGCAGCCCCAATACTGAGGCACCCTCTGCCCCAGCCAGCTGGGGAACAGGACACGGAGACAGGGGAGCAGGCAGCCCAAGACTGCCTGTTTCCCCATCTCCGTGTGCAGCAAGGCCCCTGCACTGAGGCTCCTTGCACCTCAGCCAGCTGCTCACTGGCTGGCTGGGGTGCAGTGTGCCTTGAGATGAGGGAACAGGCAGCCCTGGCCTGGGTGCTCCCCTGTCTCTGAGTGCCACAGTGCAAGGGCTCCATTGCAGAGCCCCCACACTGTGGCACATGGAGCCCCCATCTTCAGGTGCAGGATGCCTCAGCATGGAAGCTCTGCAGTGTGTGGAGATGGAGAAGCAGGCAGCCATTTTGACCCAACACACAGCACTTCGGTGTGCTTTGCGAAACTTTTTTTCCAGGGTTGGTTTTTTTTTTTTGCTGCTAGGAAATCCCAGTAGCAAATTTGGCCCAGCACTGCAAATTAGCAGCACTGCACACCTGCAGTTTAACGTGCAACACGTGCAGTCGGTGGCACCACAAAGAGGCTTGCAGCATCACATCTGGATCTGGCCTCGGTATCTTAAAGTTATGCCACTTTGAGGGAGGATTGTCTTTGAACCCTGCTACCTTAACTTCTGCCTGCCTCACTGAGATGAAACAATCAATTTGCAGTCCTCCAGCATGCCAGGAGCCTGGACTAGCTGGCCTCCAGAACTCAATGGCCTTAAACTGACAACTGGGGACAGATGGGCAGCAGGTGAGTGGGGAGGGCAGAGTAAAAGAGGTGAAGTGGGGAGGGGAAAGCAGGGGCAGAAGTGGAGGGCAGAACAGG
>NW_017728906.1:45902341-45958743 GCF_001723895.1 Crocodylus porosus | reverse complement strand
GTGGGAGAGGGTGGGCAAGGAGCTGCCAGGAAGCTTCAGAAAGGGAGCAGGTGGGCCTGGTAGTTTCCTGCATGCCTAGATCCAGCCTGTGCCCTGCAGGTGAAAGGCGGCAGAGGAGAAGGGAAATGGGTAGGTGGGGAGTTGCTGAGCAGGTGCAGAAGTGGGGTGGGCGGGCTCAACAGCTCTCTGCACACTTGAATCCAGATCATGTTGCCCCTACTGTCCCTGCTGCCCCATGGCTGGGTGCTCATCTGCCTGATCTGAGCCAGCAGGAGGCAATAGCGGGCAGCAGGCCCTGATACAGGCCAGCCAGGCCGGGGCAGTGGGGCCGAATCCTGGAGCCTATGCTATGGCTAGAGAGCTGGCAAGCTGGACAGGCACAGAGTAGACTTGCAGCTCCTAGCCATGTCCCTGCTTACCAGGCCTGTAGCAGGTCAGTGCAGTGTACATTGGAGAGGCTACTTTGATCAGCTACAAATGTATGCATCACAAATTAAATTCAAACCTAGGAGAGAATGGAAGGTTGTCAATACGGTCTCTAAGCAATGACCAAAAATACAGTGGAGCAAAGTCCATAGCTAGAAGGTGCACATCAATCCAATACAGGGGAAAAAAACCCCCCACTACCCAATCACAGATGAAATGTGGACTTTGATTACTCAAGCTACTGTTCAGGATGTGACCTGAAAGAAATAATCCAGGCTGCTAGCACAGGATGGGCCAATTACAATATTCCCAGCCTCTATTACCAATTGAAGGGGAGTTCTCAGTTCCAGACAGAATTTGGTGTAAAGGCAACACGATGGTGTTTTCTAAAGTGTTACCCAAAAGGATACCTTACCGTCTTTTAGGGACTGAGCAAACTATAAGAAAAGTCCAAGATATATTACTGTCACTAAACATGGGCTCCCTGACACAGCAGTGTCTCTCAGGGAGTGACAGTTTAGTGGCATGTGTTTAAGCTGTTTGCAGTGAAGTATGGGTTTTGAACTGGAATTCCTAGTCTAATGGGTTGCTGGAAAATGGTGTCAAAATAACAAAGCAACCAATTAAAAAAAAGGCTGTGGTTTCAGCTTTTGATCTGCATTTAGCACTGTAAAGTTATAGAACAGCACCAGTGAAGCATAGGTTTGCACGTACTGACACCCTGTCCAGGAAAACAATTAGCAAGAATGCTTGCACTGTCAGAAACTAAGGGCAATGTCATTGGGCACTTGCAGATGTATAGACAGCCAGAGAGGGCAAAACAAAACTCGATATGCTGGGCAGTTCCCAGGAGCTGCCACCATTTCATTTTCTATGACTGATGCATCAGCAGGGTTCTGGCTGGTGCCTTTAGAAAAACACAGCACTCATTTATGCATATCTATGATGGGGAACAATGGTTGCAAACAGCAGCGGTGCTACAAGAAATAGCTCCACAGTCTTATGAGGCTGTCACCCTAGACAGACACATACTGCAGAAGACTAGACAGCACTTGTTTCAGCTGCCAGAAGAAAGGAAGATAAAGGGGAACTCAGCCATTTTGCCCATGACGGTTTCAGGCAGGCAACACCCCAGCAAGTTAAGATAGTTGAGCCCCAGGACATGACACAGCCAGAGCTAATGAATTTACTGCTGTATGAACACAGTGAGGTTGGTGTCTTGGGGGAACCTGCAAAGCCAAATGACAGCACTTCGTTACTTTGTTAATTAGTAGGGGCTTTATGGGGCTTTAAGTGTGGATGATGCTATTGTTGATTGTTAACGGAAGAAAAATGTGGGGAGATATTACTTTAAGGCACTGCCACAAGATTTAGTTGCAACTTATTGTTATGTTATGCAGAGGTTTATAGCTGTTAGTTGGAATTCTCTCTCATTCTGAATTGAAACAAAAAGCTAAAAATTTGAAACTTCCCATACAATGAAAATTGCAACCATTTCAGAAATGTTGATTTCTACTTGAGACCACCAAAACATCTTGGTGTTTGGAAAAAAGTGTTTTTTTGAAAAAAAGTAAATTTTGTTTGGATGTTGAATATCAAGTCATATCATATCATATCTTTCCAAAACATATCAACATGTTAAAAATGAAATAAAATATTTTCATATTTGCAGAAAAAAAAGGTGCACAAAGCATGCTAAAGTACTGTGTGCCAGAACAAACATGGAGATGGGGGAGCAGGTAGCCCAGGGATGCCTGTTCCCCCACCTCCATGTGCTGCAGAGCCCTCATGATGAGGCACCCTGCACCTCAACCAGCCACCCCCCCAGCTGGCTGGGGTGCAGTGTGCCTCAAGATGCGGGGAGCAGGCAGCCCTATCTGCTGCTTCCCTATCTCTGCATGCCTCAGTGTGGGGGCTCCACTGTGAAGCCCCCATGCTGAGGCATGTGGATCCCCCAACTTGAGGCACACTGTGCCCCAGCCAGCTGGGGAGTGACTGGTTGAAGTAGAGGATGCCTCAGCATGGGGGCTCCGCTGCGTACAGAGATGGGGGACCAGGCAGCCCAAGGCTACCTGGTCCCCCATCTCCACGTGCCATCCTCCAGCTGGCTGGGGCACAGGGTGCCACAGCAGGGAGGTTGCCTGCTGGCTACCCCACACCGAGGCACCCTGTGCCCCAACCAGCTCCCACTGCAGCACGTGGAACAGCAGGACAATGTGTCCCACTGCAAAGTGCATGAGCAGGGGTGTACACTGTAACACAAAGTAGTGGCACAAATTTGTGCTGCTACTATTTGTGCTGCTGCAAATGCATGCCCCTACTCATGTGGACGTGGCCCACAAAGGCCAATGTAACATTGTGCCACCTACTTTGAAGCAGAGAAGACTAGCTGAGGTCTTATTTATACAGACTGCTTTCTGTTTCACAAAATACCAAAGCATCGCAGGTGGAGCAAGGGGAACAAAAATATTTGGGGCTGTTCATTGAAGCAAGGGGGGGTGGGAATCTTTATTATTCTTTTGAGATTTAAGATGACATTTTTCATAACGATTCTTGCTTCCAAGATCTTTTCAGTGATTGCATTTCTAAAGTTTGAAAAATGGGGATGTGTTGAAACAAAGCCCCTCCAGTAAATGATTAGAGGCCTGGCAAACATGACTTGTGAGAAAAAGCTAAAAGATCTACCGTTATTTAGTGTGGAGAAGAGGAGAGTGAATGGGGATTTGATAACAGTTTTCAAGTACCTGAAGAGTGTTTATAGAAGAGATGGAGATGGGCTTATCTCTGTGGCTACAGAGAACAGAATTAAGAGCAATGGCTTCAAGCTGCAACAGAGGAAACTTAGGTTGGAGATTAGGAGGAAATTTCTGACTGTGAGGGTGGTCAAGCAACAGAACAAGGAAAAAAAGAAGTTGTGGAATCTCCATCCTTGGAAATTTTCAAGAGCAAGTCGGACAGACAGTTGGCTGGGATGGTTTAGTTAGGGATGATCCTGCCTTGAGCAGGAGGATGGCCTAGATGACCTCATAAGGTCCCTTACCCCCCTACTTTTGTATGATCCTATGATCTGATAAAATTGGGCATTTCTATGGTCCATCTATGACCAAAAATATAATAATAAAAAAATTAAAAAATCAACAGACAATTAATTCATGTGTAACAAAGCCTATGTCTTCTATCTAAATCACAGACGATAAGATTTCTTCAGATGTAAGAAAACTGGTAGGAGGAACAGCAGAAATGAGGAAAAGCAAGTCTGAATGGTCACTAGTGGACAACAGGTTTGGTCACTGGTGGACAACAGCTTAGAAAATCTCTCTAATGCCTCAGTTACATTTGCCATTCAGTCCCCTCAGGGATGCCAGACAAGACAAGCAGAGGCCATAGCAGATAGGAGGCAGGGTAAGCAGAAGCTGTTGCTGGGGAAGCCAGGCATAATTGACTCAGCTTTCCTGTCACCACAGGTTGCAAGGGAGAGCTGGTGCCAAGGACAAGAGCAGCAAGTGTGTAGCTTGAAGCAAACCTGTTCCGCAGCTTCTTAACTGAGGTGGGCAGACATTTGCATAACTTCAAGATCCTTGACCCTTGCAGCATGTTGAAGAATGAGCATAGATTTGTCCCAATGACTAAATCCACCCTCAGGGAAATCCTGCCACAGACTTTCTAGCTGTTTGAAAGTCTCTGGAGAAGTACAGTGAACTGCCTGCAAGATAGATTTTCTTGTAGGTTTAGAGATGTTTAGTCTCTCTTCCTCCCCAAAGCAGAAACAATAAGAGTCTCTTTCATTTCTGAGGTTGGTTGGGGGCGGGGGGGCATGTTTCTTCCCATAAGATGGCTTGTTCTGTAGTGTCTTTGAATGCTGACTGCCTTTCACACCTCCCAGCAGTACTTGATTTGTCTAGATTGGCAAATGGCACAAATATCATCCTGTTCTTTATGGAGTGATATTTTGCTGTACAGAACCTTAGAGATAATCCAAGTAACTGAAAAGACAGTAGAAGCAACAATCTAGGGTATTCTGGGTCTCCTCTTCATTCCTCTTTTGTGCTGTATACTATACACACCTTTATATCTGAAATTATTAAATGAAGCACTGTATTAAATAACAGACTCACACTGAGTGCCAGATCTGCTGTAGTAACAGAGATATGAAATGTGGCAACAGCTTGTGAATGCCGTTTAAAATCTCTCCTTGCTCATGTGCTCTTCTTTGGCTGAGAAAGCCCACATCTATATGAGATGCTGACTACACAGTCATTACTGTGCAGTCATTTAGTACTTGTTTATACAAGAACAGCCTAAAAACAGCCACTTCAAGGTCAGCGATAGAAGGTCCAGGAAGGTTAAAGTGTTCCACCACAAGCCCTTGTGTTTTGTAGGCACGTGGTGGCATATATTAATATTATACTCCATATTATTCAGGCAGCAATGATGTGGCTCTGTGTTCCTACAAGTAATAAATGACTGTGCATTAACCTGAGTTACTGCACAGTAGCGCCAGTGAATGACTTTTTTTGATGCTGACTGTGCAGTAGCCCGAGACTACTGTGCAGTAACATCGCATCACAGTTGCTGCCACACGACACTAGTGTGCAGTAGTCTTGGACTACTGCATAGTCAGTGTCTTGTGTAGATACAGCCAGAGAGGATGAAAAAAAGCCCCTTCCACCATCATGCTGAGTAGGGTGGCTCAAGTGAAATCTCATGTTTGACCTGTATGGCTAGGTAAAGACATTTGGGGAAGTTAGGGAGAGGTTAGATTGCATTAAAAGTTGCTACCCAGTCTAACTTAGTTTGCCCAGGTGCAGACCGTACGCTAGTTGGATTGATCTAAGTGCGAACTGTACAGAAGTTCAGGACAGTTAAATCAATCTAAAAATGGCTGACCTATTTGAAGTTAAACCTACCTCCGAGATACAGATAACTTAGATTGGGCTGGCCATTTGTAGACAATCTAGCTGTCCTGAATGTCTGCACAGTTCCCAGTGCACCCCCAGGACTGGGAAAGCCCAGCCTCTGGCCTCAACTGTGGGGCTATGATTTTCCTATACCCTCTCTGGCACTGGGCTATTTTTGCCCCCACCCAGCTCCTCCCCACCAGCCCCAGACAGACAACAACCCCCCTGTGGACCAGCCAGCCTTCCCCCCACCCCCTGAGCCCACCAAGCCCCCAATCCTGCAAGCCTCTTCCAGTGCCAGTTTTATGAGCATTTGCCAGTGCTGGGAGTTGAGCAAGTAAGCCAGGGTGCAGGGAGTGGCAGGTGGTATGGGGAGGGCTGGTTCACTGGGGGTTGTATGTTTGGGGCTGGGGGTAGGGGAGGGTCAGGGGGCTAAAAATAGCCCCTGGTCATGGGGGGTACAGGAGAGAACCCTCAATCCCCCCAATCTCTTCTGCAAAGCATAGCTGCCCCCCAACCCCCTCATGGACCCTACTTTCACCCTGATCCCCCAATCCCCTGCAGACCTTACCTGCCCCCAAATCCCCTGATTCCCTCTCACAGACCCTGCCTGACTCCCAAACCTCCCCAGAGCCTGCTTGCCCCTACAATCCCCCAAACCCTCCCCTTACTAGCTCCCCCAAGCCCTCGCCTTAATAGCTCCCCACATCCCAGTTTAATCAGGTGGCTATTTTTAACTCAATCTAACCTCCCCCTAACCTTCCCAAAGTCTGTACACAGCCCATGTGATGATGAAAGTCCAACTTTCAACCAAGAGTTTCTTTTAGTTTTGAATATCTATCTATCCCCACAACGCAGGGAATGTGACTCAGACTTCCAGAACCACTAACAATCATGGAATAAAAAAAATAACCAGAATGGCTGTAGCTTCCAGTAAATTATCTACAGCCTGGTGAGGTGATTACTTTTCCTAATAGCTAAGAAAGGGCAAGGAAATGATGTTGCTTCATCTTTTAACACTTCAGTGGAATGACTTCTACTACCACGCCCTTCCAGTAGGGCTCAAAACCTCCAATAAACCAGAAACACCTAGCACTCATCATTTAGTGCTTTTCAAAATCTAGTCATTTATGAAAGTGTGTAAATACGGACTTAGGAGCCTAAGTTTGGGCATCCTTTTTTTTTAAGCTTAGCTTGTATATCCAGTCATATCACTTTTTTCTTCACACAAGCTGCCGCTGCAATCCAATAGTGAGAGGGGCTAACTTCTATTTCTGCATAGTTGTAGCGAGTCTATACACAGCACAATACAATGTATGCTTCTAAATTAGATTAAAGCACAGTGTCAGTTCTTGTGAAAGGGAGTTATTTAGCTTTATCCAGTTGTCCATTTTTTTCCTTTAAACTACTCTATTTTATGCTTTTCATGGGGAACCCATCCCATCTATTGCTTCTTCTAGTGCTGTGCCCTAGGCTCAATGCAGGGGATTCCACATGAATAATCAGAGTCATTTTGGTATGTTAGGGCTTTTGCAAATTACATTTTTCTTATAAATTAGATTATCTGAATCCAGATTCTTCAGATTCTCTGAAGGCAAAATTCCAAACAGTGCATTTCTTTGGTCCATATTTCTCAGATGTCCCATTTAATTCCATTCAGGTTTGAAGCTTGCTATGGGCACTTCTTGGGACCATCTCAGAATGACTCCCCTTGTTCCAGCATTCAGAGAACAAATTGTTTTTCAAGGGAAACCCCCTCCCCTAAAAGTGCACGTATCGAGTCCTTGATTTTCATTTGTCCCATTAGAAATTCCAATTGGCAGCCCAGCTTCACACTGCCACTTTTTTTCTTTTAACATTTGAAAATGACTTAAATGATATTTAAAGAAGAGAATCCCAAGAGGCAGAAGATGCCAGTTCCCGCCACCCTCCTTAAGACTTATCATCTAAGCATCACCTTAGCAAAGTGATTCCCAAAGAGTGTGCTCTGGTCCACCACTGTACTGCCAGTGGCAGAAGTGTGCTGTGAAAAATCATACTTATATTTGAGCCTGGTGGGCACAGTATGCATACAGAGCAGGGCTCACAGCAGAGCACAGCATGGCTGTGTCCCTCTGGAGCTCTCCAGTGGCTAGAAATTGCATACATACTGCCAGTGAGGAGCTGGGGTGAGGTGGGGAGAAATGGCAGTGGCACTGGTAGTAAACATCTGCAAGCTACCTCTGTGGTGCCCTGCCTGCACCCTAGAGACATGATCATGCCTTGCACCTGGGTGCTCAACCCTATGCTCTGTTCCTTTCTGCTCTACACTCATGCTGGGCCCTGCCATTGGGCAGCTTTGTGTGGGTCCCCTCTTTTCCTCCCCTCTCATCAACAAGTGTTCCTGAGGCCCCTGCCCATTCCAGCCAGGCCTGTTCCCTGCAACTTCCCAGGGCAAAGTGGAGTTTGTTTAACCCTCCCTTGGTCCCAGGGCACACAGCAGAGCACCTCCATGGGCCCTGTTGAAAAGGCTGCTGCCTCAGTTCACCCTGATACCACCTGCCTCAATGAGGGCTTTCCCTACATGCACATCACCACCACTTCCCTCAGCCACCTGCTCCCCGGCTGCGGCACGCATGCAGCTTCCAGCCCCTGGGGAGCTGCACTGGGACTGGACACCTGCAAACTGTATTAATGCCATTGCTACCACCTTTTCCTGCTTCCATTTTTGGGTGTAAGACTGAAGAGTGCCACCAATTGTAATCCAGAAAAAAGTGTTCGCCGTATATCAAAGTTTGGGAAGCACTGCTTACGTGAGACTCTTTACTGAGCAGTAGACTAATTTACTGTGCAATAAAGCATCAGCAGATAACCATGCTAATAAATTACTGTGCAGTAAATTAGTCTACTACACAGTTAGCTTGTACCTGTCCTGGTACTGCACAGTTAGCTAGGGCCTAGTCCTGGTACTGCTCAGCTCCCAGCTCCCCCAGCTCCTGGGGGAGCTGGGAGCTGATCAGTGTGGGGACTGGGTCCCTCTGCGACCCCCCCATCCCAGCACTGTGGGGCTCCTAGATCCCCACAGAAGCAGGCAGCTGAGCAGCGCTGGGACTGGGGAGCTACTGGTGGGGCAGCTAGCAGTGAGCTGCAGCTGGGCAGGGAATCCCCGCTCAGCTTAGGGTGGCCTCACCAGCAAATTGAGGCAGAGGGCTGTGGCCTGCTGCTCCTTCACAGCTCTTTCCCAGCCCTGTGCATCAATTGTCCAATTGGGACACAGGGCAGGGAAAGAGCTGCAGGGAGGGGCAGGTCCCAGCCAGCTCCAGGCTGTGCCCCAGACCAAGACAGGTCCTGGCCAGGCCTGGGCTGCATAGGGAAGCCCTGCTAGGCACAGGGCTTGTCTCCATGTGCATGGGGCGGAAGCACTCTGTAGCAGCAGCTGTCTTCCAGCCCTGTGCACATCAGGACCCCTCCTGATGTATGTGGGGACAGGAGATTGCTGCTGCTGCTGCTGGCAGAGCTCTCCTGGGCCCACATGCATGGAGACTGGCCCAGTGCTCCCTGCCAGCCCCTGGGCTAGCATTGAGAGGCAGCCTGGAGCTCCCCCTGGCCGCTGCAGAGGGGCAGAGCAAGGTGGGAGCAAATCTGCTCCCAAGAGGCAGCATGTGTAGATATGCTCCAGTGTAGGCTTATTGCACAGCATTTTTACTGTGCAGTAAGCCTACTTTGAATTAATAGCATGTGTAGATTCACCCACTGAATTAGTAAAAGTCCTGGAAACATGGTAGGGAATGTTTACATGTACAAGACACTCCATTTATTAGGTCATCTCCCATTTCAAAAGGAGCTACCAAATATTCTAAGGAGTACAGAGGATAGTTCTGATCAACTTTTATAATAAGCAGTTATCCAGTATAGGTTTTTGTGTAGTTGTACACTTGTGTGCATGTGTGTGAGAGAGAGTGTATGCACACATACATGTATGCATAATACATAGTTGTCAATAACCTTAGAGCTCTTTAAGATTTTATGTATTTACTCTTTAACATTTTGACAAGGATACAATTAGGGTTTTAAAAAAAAAAAGACTAAAAAGCAACAATCAAATCTTCCACTCCTGAGGAATCTGGTTTCTAATCTTGAACTGTGGCCTGACTGGAAAAACTGAAAACCTTCTGAGAGACATTTCATTCTACTTCCTGAGCTTCATCCCAACTGCACTTGCAAAAGTATTATTTACTTTTTTATTACTTACCTTTTTATCTGTTATCTCACATTTTTATGGCTACAAATTAATTGCAGCAAACTGTTTTGACTTTGTATTACCTGTATGAAAACAACCTTGAGGCTTTCTTTTATCTTAAATGCCTACCACATATAGCAAAAGAGAGAAAATAGATGCCATATTTTGAAGAAAAAAAAGCAGAAGGATTTTTTTATAACCTCAATTTAACATCAAGTCCGAGCCAAACCTGTTTTTCAGAATATGTTTCCTTGGGGTCTTGTAATGAGACTACTACAGAGAAATCAAAGTGATCTGATACAGCATAAACTATTTAACAGCTTGCTGAAAATACAAATAACACACAATGATAGGAGTATTGTCAAACCATAAACTGTTGAGTGGAATGTGAGATTATAAAAAACATGATCCATATTGAAATTCAATATATTTGCTGAGGTTGTCAGCAAAGCGCCTTGGATATTTGATTGGGACAAGAAGAGGCTTGAAACACGGACTATTGGAAAATAATGCATTCCATGCAGTTGCTAAGACTGGCCTTTGGACAGGGCAAGGCTAAAAATAAAAATCATAAAAAATAAATAACAGAAAAGGTTTTGATTTAACTCCAAATTCTTCTGAAAATGCAAAATACTAAGGGAAGTGGAGTGAAATGTCAGCTATGCAATAAGGGCAAATGAAAACAGTTTTCGTCTGTTCCCCTCTGACATGTGCTAAAAGCAAGAAAGGAATCAATCCACAGACGTAAGAGCTGTCCCACAGAATATTGTTAAGGCAGTGCCCTTGTGAAACAAGTGATGAGCAGGAACTGCAGCTCACTGAAGAAATTCTCTGTCAGAAACTCTCCTACCAGGTAGTGTACATTACCAGGTTGCATCAGGGATGGGACAGATATTTCATAGCCAACCTGGCCAGTCATCCACTAGCACTGTTAAGACAAGTAACAGAGGCCCTTATTCAGGAAAGCATTTAAGCATATGTGTAAGTTAAGCACATGACTTAAGCATACGCATACATATGCCTAACTGATTTGGGGCCTGGTTAGTGAAACTCAAATGCTATCCACTTAATCACACAAATGCTTCCTTCTTGCCATAAAATTGAAAAGAGATGAGATAAAAGGAGAGGTGACATAAGAAAAAAAAAATTACCTGTGTTATTTCTTTTTGATGGGTCCATTTGTAACCACTGCTAAATAGAACAACCAATATGTGGTTTATATTACAGCCAGATCATGAACAACACACATACTGCTGATCACATCTGGCACACAGGTGTTGGCTTGGTGTTTGCTAGCCAGCTGACCAGCAGCAGATGCCTTTTTTTTAAAGGGAACACCCAGAGTTAAGAAACAAGGACACTCAGAGGCAAAAGAGAGACAGAGGTTTGGTACTACCCCTTACCATTATGGTTTCCCTGTTACATATGTAAGACAAATAGGACAGAGATATCATCCTTGAAGTTTACCTGTTTATTTGTAAGCAGTCAGGGCAATATTGAATATAGCAGGTAAGGTTAAGGGGTCATCAAGGTAGAAAGAAAATACTAACATTTTTAATGTGAAGACATTTAGCTGTGTTACTTAGGTGTCATGGCAGATATAAGTGTCACCAGGAGTGTCTACGTGTGTATTTATGTGCTGCACCCAAACTGAATACACCTTTGCTTAAGGTGATTTAGGCGTGCGTGCACATATGGATGCACTAAAGCACATTAAGGTGCAAACAGCTACGTTGCCTTAGCACATGTGCAGAAATACTAATGTGCATTAATGCGGTGTCTATTCATTGACACACACCACGTTAATGCACATTAGTGCATCTGCACATTTGCTAATGCAACTTAGCTATCCAGGCCTAAATTTGATACCTGATTTATGTAGATATCACATTTAGGCTCAAATAGCCTAAATTTGCCATTTTTAAGGTGCACTAAGGGTGCACACGCATAGGCATGTCCCCTAATGCACCTCAAATTAGGCTAATGCACATTAAATGCACATGTGTAGACATGCCACTATAGACACTTGTGGTCTTTTGCAGTACTATTCTCCCAGTACTATTCTCTTCAGGAAAGCACATAATTCTATGTAACCTCTTAAAACTTTAGTTGGAGAAAGACAGAAGAGGGGAAAAACGTATCTTTTAATAGCCTAGTTACTAGGCCCTAGTAGTTCGGGCATTCACCCAGAAACCAAGACATCCAGGTTTTAGGCCTTCTTCAGCCAGAGGGCCTGGTAAGATGACCTAATTATAGGGCAGTGGGCAAGCAGCTCCAGGAGTACCTTGTACCCCTCTGGCTCTGAAGTCTAGTGAGACAGGTAGAAATGGAATCTAAAACCTGCTTAAGCAGCACCAATGGCTGGATTCTGTTCTACCTTTGGATATCTATGCGTGATTCTATTCCACCCTGTTCAAGTTCCTAAAAATCAATGTCAGACAAGGTTCTTCGGGTAAATGTGGTTTATTAGACCAACTAAATAGTTGGAAAAATTGTTCTTTGCAAGTTTTCAGGCACAAACACCCTTCTTGAGGCGTAGGGAGAATCTGCTGTTGTTTTATGTTCTCCTGGATGGAATTGAAGCCAATATGCAAAATGCAGGTCTGTGAAAATTCAAATCTGTAGCAGTGCAGATCAGAAACTCTGACCCAGGCTGGAGGCCAATTATGACTCTGGTTTCCTGACTTGGTTGCTGCTGTTTATTGCTTGGCGTGATCTTTCACCAGTCATTTGAAGAAACCTCTGGCAATTCTTACCAATATGAGACAATATATGTTGGGAAATCAGGAGTGGCTGATTTCAGTGTTGGCTTCAGCAGTATTAAGGCTCTGACAGATATTCACCTTGGCCAGATGTATTGCATAAGTCTACATAGAGGCGTGTGTTCTAGCATGCCTTAAGTAAAGATGGGCATGGTACCTGAACACCACACATAAAATGTGCTTATGCAGCTCCTGGATAACAAAATGTCCTCAACACTGCAACCAAACACAGCTCAGCTGCATCACTCAGAAAATAGACTTGGTCAAGGGAAAAACTAGGAGTGAGAAGATTATGAAAGACTGTTGAATTCACTTTCACAGGGCAAGCACTAGGGAGTATACTTTGTTTTTACTTCAGTGGGCTGTCTCACTGTGCCCTTCCTTTGTACAGACCTGAACCTGACAGTCACACCATATTTTTTACCTGGTTCCCCAGCTCCTATCAAAGCCAGCCAGACACGTAGCTTCCTGGTGGCTTCTTCTTGCATTCAGCTTCCCTGCCATTCTGACCTTCATGATCTTTCCACAGTTTCAGCTCCCTCTGATTACTTGGCCAGTGAAAGAAGAATGTTCCTACATGATGCTAGATGGATCACAGGTCTGAGGTTTATAGAAATGGTGATTTCCCACTTAATTCACCACAATTAATTCCATAAGAATTCCATAGCTATTATCCAAATTGTGGAGCCAATCTTTAGAAATATTCCCCACTTCAGACCTACAACACAGACCTGCCATTCAGCAACATTGTTTAGGGCTTGTGCCTCAACACTTAACACACTGAATAGTAAGTGCTGTGCCTGCAGACATATTTAATTAGGAATTGCCTAGTACAAGTCAGACATTTTTTGCTCTTATTCCCACGGTAATAGCATTCTCAGCCCTTCACTTCCTGTACTAGCAGGTTTTCCAACAGGGCAAAAGTCACACAGCCTGCTAAGTGCATGGAGAGGGAAAACCCTTGTCTCTTTATCACAATAGCAACTACTAACCAGTTTAGGTAGGAAGCTGTGCTCTAAGAAGGATCTCACTCTTCTCCTCAGCTGAAGGATACTCTCTTGGCATCACTTCCAGGTGGAGACCATAAGCCTCTCTCTCACCAGGGAGGGAATGAGTGTTAAGACGGAAAAAAGAAGCAAGTCATGAAGATGGGAGACCAGCAACTGAACACCTTTTTCTGTGCTTATGTATGCATAGGAGAAGGTAGGGCAAAGTTGCACTTCATAGACTAATTCAGAGATATATAAGCTTTCATGAGCAACAACTTGTTCCATCAGATGCTAGCAAGTTTACTTATGGAGTACATAAGGTGCCTTCTGCTTGACTTCAGATTAACATAGCTAACTACTTTCCTCTGCCCAGGTATGTATGTACCCCTGTGTTCACATACTCCTTAGACCCTGGAGTTTGGTTCCTATAAGTCACTAGGCAGCAGTTCTGTTTTAAAGGGTTAAGCAGGCCCTAGAGTTGATGGAGGTTGTCTTGAAACAAAGAATACAACTACAGAGAATGCATATCATGTATTATAGCCCTCAGACTTTGTGTATCTACTCTTCATAGTGTAATCCAGGTGGTACCCAGAGGCGTACCCCCTCTCCAATTGAAGAGATTAGAGCAGGTGCCGGAGCACTGTGGGAGGTGTAGCTGCTTGACGTGTGCAACACTCCTCCAACTCCCTATAGAGAAGAGCCAGAGTGTCTGTTAGGTATTAATCATATACTATTTAATGAGGAGGGACAGGGGTTGGGACACCACGTAAATACCAGGGAGTAATGGGTGCACTCCCATACACAGGGGGAACAGGTGACCTCAACAATATTTAGACATGCTCATTCAATCAACGAGATAGGTTAACAAAATATGAGATACAGGTTAACAAAGCAGGAGGCACAGGTACCCCAGAAGGGTAGGGGGAAAGGAGATGAGGAACTCACCTCCCCAGTGGGGACCTCCCACCTACACCTCAAGTTACCCCTGAAATGTATTGGCTGGGGATCAAACTCCAGTCTGGTAGGCAAGAGCTCTAGCACTAAGCTATCTTGACCTGGGCTGCTGCCTGAAACTAGAGGCTCTAGTGCCTCCAGGGCCCTCCCTGTGTGGTCTGTACTCTGAGGCAAGGTTGGGGTGTTCCCTGCTGAGAATTTCCTGCATGCCACCGTGCATGCCAGAGGGGAGCCGCTGCCTGCAGGTCCCCAGCTGAGCTGCTCCTGCAGCTCCCAGGCTGGGGATTCCCTGCCAGGGGGTCAGATGCCCAAGCCACCACCTGCAGCTCAGGGCTTTGGTCCCTGCCACGCACTGCCTGCATGCCAAATTCCTGGCCTCCCTGCCAGGGTTTGGATGCCCGAGCTGCCGCCTACAGCTTGGGTCTTTGGGTCTGGGCAGGGGATTTGCTGATCACGCTGCCCCTGTGTGCCACTGCCACTGAGCCACCGCTTGCAGCTTGAACTCTCTACTGGCTTCAGGGCTCTTCTGGGCCCCAGCTGGTCAGCTCTTATCAGCTCTTCAGTGCCCCTCTTCTTTACCCCTCATCAATCTCTCCTTCAGCCAAGCACGCTGCCCCTTTTATCACCCTCCAGGTGGCCGGCAGGACCAGTTAGGAGACATAAGAGTTAAGTCTTCACTCAGGTCTGGTTTCTCTACCTGGCCCCTGGGTGAGGGAGGACAAGCCTTCCCCCTTTCCAGTGGCCTGCTGGCGGGAGAAAGGAATCCTCCCCTCCCCACAATCATTTTTGATCTTTTCAAAACCCCTGAGCCAAGCCAGTGCTAGCCCGTCACAATAGTGCTAACTTATGTACAGGAGTGCTACCAGAACAATCTGCCGGTTGTGTACAATGTATATGCTTTTCTGTGAAACATTAAATAAAAGTAAGAAGCTTCTTATGACATGGGTCATACAGTGGGGCAGGTGTGATAAAATCACATTTCAAGTCTTTACTCCAAGGGGAGGTAAATCTGTGCCAAATCTTTATGGGGCACAGCTTGGTTTTGTTCCATCAGGTTGGCTCAGAAGTGCTGGCTGGTCCAGGTCCACTCACCTATGTGGGAATGAAAACAGCATCTTGGTAGGGGCTGCTCTCTCCAACCTCTACCAGGCACACTCTGAATGCAGAGGGCCTCTGTACTCCACCTGTGCTGGTTTAGTATCTACAGCAAAAGAATTAGATTGAATTTTATTAGTGGATGTTAAGGGTCATGAATCAAAAAAATGACAAAGCCAGTAGGGAAATACAGAGTGCCCGAGCAAGGGACTAACATAAGAGAGATGGAGGTGAGAAGGGGAATGCAACTAGGTTGCAGAAAATCCAATGTTAACCAACTAAGCCCAGGGGTGGGAAAATATACATAAGGACCAAAAACAACAATAACAACCTACCTACTGCAATGAAAACCTTCATCTCCATGTTAAACCAGAAACATGAATCATCATTTGACCACTAACAATATCAGGAACAAAATAGCTACAAGTAGGCCTTATGAGGATGTTAAAAGCTACTGTGAACTGACTGTGTAATCTCAAAGTAGATAAGTAAAAAGTGAAGGAATTTTTCTGGTGCCAGGGGAGACTACTCAAAGGACAGGCTATTCAAAGTCCCTCCTTCTTGGCATATCAAAGAGCTCAAGCTATACAAAGTGCCTGAGAGTGCCCGACTATTTTTTATGCATGCCGGAGACCTGATACATACAGCTAGCTATACATGAACATAAAGAGCCAAAAGTATGTTTCAGAGCCAATCCCAATCTGCAGTGCAGCATTCCAAGGAGATAGCCTGAGCCTGCTGTTGCTTTGCCTCGACCAACCAAGCTAGAGGCTTCAAGCTTCTGGTGGGAATAGTAGTCCAAATTGCCACATCTATTCTATGTGGATGACCTCAAATTGTATGCCTCCAAATGCAGGCAATGTCAAAGTCCAGTGGATATTATGAATTCCTCTAGTTGCTCTATTTCCATGAGCTTTGGGCTAGAGAAATGCACCAGCCTCTGGGTCCAGTGCAGAAGGAATCCAACTACTAAAGAATAAACATGCCAAAACACTCTGATTCTAGAAACAGAAGTATGGCAGTGAGCATCTGGGTTATAACCCATTGTCTTATAACTTTGGAAGACTAAAATTTGGAAGACTAAATAATCAAATTTGGAAGCCCTGAATAGAAAGGTTACAAATTATTATGCGCACCACCCAAAGACTTCCACTGAAAAGCTATATATACCTCATAAAATGCATGGCAGAGCCTGCTGAGTTGTAAGCAGCTTTGCAGTGGTCAGGTGAGAGACTTCAGGGAATACCTTTTATGCAAAGACCCACAGCTGCAGTACATAACTGTTAGGGTTGAGCAGGCTTTTAAGAGTATACCAAACAGCACAAACCCAAGGCCAAAGTTGTGTGTCAGCAACTGGCACGTAACAAATAGCCTTTTCCCCTGGTATGTAGTAAAGCCACCATTCTAGAAAATGACAACCAAAATGTATTGGGATCAGAGAAAAATAGGGCTGGAAGGGACTTCAAGAGGTCAGCTAATCTACCCCCTGTTCAAGGAGGAATCATCCCTGAATAAACCAGGGATGCTCAAGCCCTGGTCATTCTTCTGCTGCCAAATATCCAGACCTGTAGGGAGCCCAGGGCCCTGCATGCTGAATTAGGTGCCCAATCCCATCATGCAGGGTCAAGCAGAGGCAGCACAGGGTCCCAGGACCCAATCCTGGTGTGGGGAACTGGGAGGGGGCGGTACCAGATTTCCAAGGTCCAATTCCAGTGCACAGATGTTGGAGGGGATGATTCAAGGATCCTGGGACTCAATCCTAGTGCTTGGGGTAGGGAGGAGGTGGTGCTGGGCCCCTGGGTCTGATGCTGAGGTGTGAGGTTCAATCTGGCCTACTTACCAGCCTGCACCATTCATCTGGACCATGGAGCCAAAAAGCTTGAGCACCACTGGACTAAACCACCCCTCTATCACATGTCTGTCCAACCTGCTCTTGAAAATTTCGAGGGATGGAGTCTTCACAACCCCTTTAGGTAGCCAATTCCAATACTTAACTACCGTTGTGGTCAGATAGTTGTTCCTAATTTTCCACCTAAATTTTGTCTGCTGCAGCTTGGCACCATTACTCCTAGTCCTGTCTCCTGTGCACACAGAAAAAAGTCTATCTTCATCTCTCTTCAGGTATTTGAAGACTGTTGTCAAATCCCTACCTCAGTCTTCTCTTCTCCAAATTAAAAACACATAGTTCTTTTAGCCTTTCCTCATAAGTCATGTCTCCCAAGGCTCTAATAATTTTTGTTGCACCCTTCTGGGCTTAAATTTGTTCATCTATTTCTTCAAGTATGGAGCCCAAAACTGGACATGGTAGTCCTGGTGAGGCCTCACCAATGTCTAATAAAACAGAAGAATCACCTCCCTTCATTTGCAGGTGACTAATGCAACTCAATCTGCTGCTGATTTTTTGTTTGCTGCTTGGTTTTTGTTTCTTTCTTTTCAGGAAGAACTAATATTTAGCTTCTGGTCTACTGTAATCTCCAGGTCCTTCTTTGCAGTACTACAGGCTAGCCAGTCATTCTCCAGTTTCTATCTGTGTGGTACATTAATTGTCACAAACCAGTCCTTGCCATACAACCCACCAGACACCATGACTGTACATATGGAACCCAGGATAGCACTGCTCATCAAGGTTACCATCCCTGTACAGGACAATGTTCAGTGTACCATCAGAGATAAACCAGTACCTCCAATGTCTGTTCCAACATGTTCTAATTAGAACATTCTAATTGATCAAGTCTGCTGGAACGCTCTAATTAGAATGCTCCAGTAACCTCGCCGTCATGTGCATTCAGTATCCCTGCATTTTGAAATGGTGGTGAGAGTGCTTTAGCTAAAGCTTGTTGAATGAACTTCAGTTAAAGCACTCCTGCCACCAATTTGAAGTGCAGGATGCTGAATGCACAAAATGCTTCAGGTGTTTTAATTAGAGCAGTTCCTAAGAGCTGCTCTAATTAAAATCTGCTCCTCCACCCCTTCAGTCCCGCTCTCCCCCTCCCGCCCCCCAACCTTGGAGCACATATAAAGATGCCCTTGCAACAAGGTACCACAACCTAGTCCCAAAAGTGAAGGTGATCTGCTCTTTTGCAAAGGTAAGCCTGGTAGGAGTAGGACTGTCCCTGAATGGAGTTATAAAAAGTCCACTGTGAAGGCCTTAAGAATGGCGGAAATGGAGCAAATCATCCCACTTATTCAAAAAGTTGTGCTCCTATGTATAACAAAGATTACCTGAAAGTTTATCTTTTTTCTGGAGAGGCAGGGCTTGGCTGGTTATAGCAAGCCACACATTGGCACATACCTCAAACCTAGGGCATAATAATAATATTAGTAATAATAGATCAAGTGGGGCACATGCCCCTCAAAGAGATGACATATTTGCACCCACATGTTTCTAACTGCAGCAGAAGCTTTCCCAAAATATGTGTAGAATGTGCTGCTCCAGTTATTTGTAGGAATGTGCCTCTGTCATGGATGAAGCAAAATAAATATTATCTGTTTTTATATCTGTTTTTATGTTTGCACATGCATGCCTGCCTCTAACCCTGGTTATAAGCCAAGACTAGACTTGCCAATTGCTCCCAATTATTAGACTTTTTAAAGGGTCAGGCTCAGCTTTCCAAACACCTTCCCTTCGCGTTCTCACCATCTTTGCCCACTTCTCCTGCACTGTACAAACACAAGCACACCTATATTTCCCAGAATAAGATCTTCAGCGAGAGCCATAGTAAAGGAACACAAAAAGTTGCCAAATCTAAGGGTAAAATTTATTATACATGAAGTCCTGCAAATCCTAGGTACAACAAGGTATGCTAAGCAGGCCAAAATACCTAGTATTATGCTGTATCTGAGATGAATCACACACTTAACTCTTTAAATTTCCTGTGGTCTGATGACTCTCACTAACAGCATTAAAGGCTCTCAAAGCATAGCTCTCCAATTTAATTTGTGCTTAGTTTTTAAATTATTATTTAATGGCTATGAGAGAGGCTAGAAGCCATGATTAGTACCCCTAACGTGATTAGGACTTGATCAGGACCTTTAATGGTGCCCTGAAGTCAAGATTAGTGCCAGTGGGGCATGTGTGGTGCCAATCAAACATGGGAAGTGCCAGCAAAGAACAGAATAGTTTCTATTAGTGGACTGAGGGTCCAGTGACAGGTAAGACTGAAAGTCATAGAGAAGTAGGGCTGGAAAAGACCTCCAGAGGTCATCTATTCTAACTCTCTGCCTGATACAGGACCATCCCTATCCAAATTCTCCTGAACAAACTATAATCTAAACTCGAGCTACATAAACTAACACAGGCTAAGGGCAACACCACCAGAATCACTTCAAATAACTAGATTGTCATCTTTTGAATATTTATTACCCTCTGTGTCAAGATTCTGCCTGGAGCAAATGTACAAGAGTTTGGAGGCCTCGATATCTGAATTACAATGGGGAATGCAAAAATGTCTTTTCTAAGCCATGCAATTGAACAAGGAGTTACGCAATTGAACAACAAGAACCTTAACTTAAGGTTATACTTGGGGATCTGCCTAAAACACAGCAAGACAAAAGGATTTTTTGTGGCCTGCTCATGGCGTGCACAGACAATTTTGTGGGCACTTTGCAGCAGCCCACCTCTCAGTGCTGATTGGTGCAGAGGCCCAGTGAGGAGGAAGGACAAGGGGCAGCCACCATCTTGATTGCTGTCTGCCCTTCATGCCACCCTGGGTCCGGGGCTGCAGGAGGGTGGGGGATGGGGCCGGTGCTTCTCTCCACAGCAGCAGTGGCCCCCTCAGTGGCCCCCCCGGTGGCCTGCAGGCACCTGGCTCGGGTGGTTTGGGGGCGGGCACCGCAGACACAGAGGGAAGGACCGGGACTCCATGCAGCTCAGGCAGGCAGGCTTCAGGGAGGGGAGGAAAAAAAAGGTCAGGCTCGCCGCTTTTTTTTTTCTTTTCTTTGGTGGAGCTTGCCCTCTCAGGCTGCTGCCAGGCTGTCTGCACAGTCCCTGAGCCGCACGGAGTCCGGAGGTGGTGTTTCAGTTTGCTGTGTCCCAAGTCATTTAAGGTGCATTATGTTGCTGAATTTGCTACAGTGGCTGGAATTAATGCGCAATACGCCGCTGATGCATGCAAACACCAGCACCATTAAAGCAATGCAAAAGCCCACTTTAAAGTGTCGTGCACACATGCCCATTGTTTCATCTACACACAAGACTAGATACAGGCAGTTCGGGGCAAAGTTTCAAAAGAACCAAGATTTAGGCTTCCAGTTTGCACCTGCATGTTTGCAACCACAAAGTGAATTGTAGATGCATATCAGAATATCTGTATTACCCTTTGCTTTATTTGCACATACAACTCAGATTCAGGTGCATATTTATCAGGTGCTAATTGCATTCCTAGAAAATGGGCAACTGTTGCCATCAGGTCAGTGCATTCATTCTTGATTTGTTTGTTAAAATAGAAAGCTTTTAAGTACTCTCTTGTATGAGAGAGGATTGGCGGGCAGTAATTTCCCAGTCAATAACATATTTTGCCTTAGGAGCCCTAAGCAAAAGATATGTCCCTTGAGGATTCCAGTAAAAAATGCCCTACCATAAAATTCGACCCTTGTCAACACACACACACACACACACACACACACACACACACACACACACACACACACACACACACACACACACACACACACACTCACTATATTAGATAGCCAGATAGATAGATAAACATTTACCAGAGCCATGAGAAGTATTTTTTGCACAGAACCTTCCCCACCCCTCCAGCTGGCACATTGTCAGGCTAGGCACACTTGCTGCTCTTCCACTGCTGAATTCAGAAAAAAGAATGGATTCTGGTTTCTAACAGCAAGCTTATAGGCAGTGAGCCAACTTTCTGGTCTCTGAACACTAAGAAGAGTTAAAGGCTATTTCCCTGAGAGAGACTGGACCAAGAAGTATGAGTCAGTACCGGACAATGAGAGAGTTAACCGTTTGAGGGAGTACTAGAGATTGACAGAAAAAGTCCAAACAAAATACTAAAACTCATCAAAGAAACAGTTTCTTTCTTTGATGAGCTGATAAATGTAAGAGGTTGTTTGTTTGATTTGGGAGGGGGGGTTCCCCAATCTTCCCCCGCAAAGGCCATCAGCCAGCTATTAGACAGCGGGCCGAGGAGGGTTAGATGATAGGCATCAGTATGCGAACTTGCAATGCCTTTGTAAGGACACAATGGAAGCAAAGCTGTACTCAGTGTATGCAGAGGACTATATAAAATTAGACACAGAAACAGCACCATTTTACATCACTCTTTTGAAACAGGATACAGCAGCAAGCCTCTTTTCAGGTCTGGGCCTAATAGTCATCAATGATATGGAAAATGCTAAGAAATTACAAAGATGGGCAACTCAGACTACTACACTGATCAGAGGATAAGCTAAATAATGAAAGACTAAAAGATAAACTACAAAAAAGAACATTTAAGAGGAAATTCATGTCAAGCCATACATAATTTCATGAGATATTATATGTGCAGAAAGGAATGAGATGGTCTCCAAATGTGGGATGACCAGGTTCATTGGTTACAGTAAGAAATATAGTTGAGAAACTAGACAAGATTCTTCACTGGATAATTAACTGGGTTTTGTTGAGGGAAAGAAAGTTAACACTGTAACTGCAGAAATTAAAAGGCAGCTTAGCTGAGAGCCAAGACTATGGTCTGTGTCATATACTAAAGCCTACCATTGTCTTTCTCATCCTCTCATGAGTGCATACTTTCTTTTATGCTGGATAGGGCCTCTGAAATAGTCTTCCTATAAACCTGAGATATGTAATCTTTTACCACGCTCAAGCCTCTGAAAACTCATTCCAGGAAAACATATTTACAGTGACAATTTGCCCCTCTTCAATAAACTTACATTTCACATGAATTTATCGTGGTGTGTGGCAACAAAAAGAGCTGATTTTATCAGAAAAGAAAATTGAGAGCTGCATGAAGAAAGGCTTTGATTGACTGGGCAGAGAAATGATTTTTCTCCTTCATTAATGTTGAACTAATAATTTACAAGATAGAGGCCCATACAAGGAAAAGCTCACCAAAGGGTTCCATGCTCTAACTTCTTTTAAGAAAAACATGATTTTGCATCTCATATAGTTGGTGCAGCGAATTTTAGAAACTTTAAATTCACATTACATTACAATAGAACATTTAATTCCTTCTTTTAAGTAACTGATGCAGGCACATCTACATGTGCACTTTAATGTGTATTAGCCTATTTTAACGCATATTAAAACCACAGGAGCATCACAAAAAACTGTGGGCACATCTACAGTGCATTAACATGCTTTAGTTAATACACATTAAATCTAGTACCTCCATTGTGAGGTACTAAGAAAATGCACATTAGCATGTTTTATGAGCCTAAACTAAATAGCACATTTTTAGTGATGTTTTAACATGCATTTAAATGGCTAATGCGAATTAAAGCACACTTGTACTGTGCATTAAAGCACATGACTGCTCTTTAGCTAATGTGCATTAAAATAAGCTAAAGCACCTTTTTCTAGTACTTCACAATGAAATTATTACATTTAATGTGCACCATCTAAAGCTCATTAATGAATGCATAGTCTCAGGCACAAACACTAGAATTTGTTAATTTATTGACTGTAATCTTGCATAGAGCTAGGGCGGTATGTCAGAAGATTATATTTTTAGGATATGGTCCTGAGAAGAAAAGATTTCTGTGCACCAATGGCCTGATTCGTAAGAAAGGCATTAGTTACCTGAGGTAAGTCCCAGAGCATAGGTATGCATTTAACATTTTATGGAAATCAAATTATAGACATAAAAATCAGGTTATGTAGACCCAGATGAGTGTTAACAAGTGTGAATGCCTGAGAGAGCACTGTGTTGTTTTATTATTATAACACATGTTTGTCTTTTAAAAAGGCAGCTGTAAAGGTATAGCTTATGAGAATAAGTAAGGTGGGTGCGTGCTTGCATCTCTGGAGTAGGAGGCTGAGGGAATCAGGGTAGATTCAAGGAAATTACCTCATCTCAAACTCTAAAACTCAGAAGTGAATTTCAAGGGAACCAGGATAAGTCTAGCAGCAGAAATTTTAATAGTGGTGAAGGGGAAGCTAATACAGAAACATTTTCAAATTTTTAGAAGAGCCAATTCCCCATTACATTTTTCAATGGTATACAGCTTTCTCCAGCAGTTCCGCTGATCCGTTTGGGAATCATTCCAATGCCAAAGCACTGCACTTTGTCATCTACTGATCCAGCTGCAATGGGGAACATTAAGCTCTCGGGTTTACACAGTGGACTTGGATCCCAACATTTGCAGTTAGTTGTTCTTTCTAAAACAGCATATCTACTGTGCTTTGGGAGAAAGGCACACATTTAATTGAAAACCAATAGGTACATAATACATGCACAATTACTCAAGTACTTGATGTCTACCCACAAGGAATGAATTTATGATTGTCATTAGATACCGTTTCTGCTCCTTTGACAATATTCAATCCAAATGCAAGAGTGAATGAATTTTCAGAGAGATTTCACAAATATAAAACAAACATAGCACTTAGCTTTGAAAAGGACTAAAAGGAGGACTCAGTAATTAGATTTTGATCAGTCTGACTTTGATATCCAGAAAAATTATTAAAAGATCCATTTATAAGCACCTAGAGGATAATCAGATGATAAATATTAGCTAAAGTAGATTTGTCAGGAAAAAATTATATAAATCTGATCTAATTTCCTTATTTGACAGAGTAATTAGCCTACTGAATGAAGGGAAGTAGTAGATGTGATGCATCTTGACTTTATTAAAGCTTTTGTTGCTGTCCTATTTGACAGGGTAATACTGTCAAAATTCAGTTACAAAAGGGTATGTACACAATGGGATGAAAAACCACATTAAAAAGTAGTTATCAAAGGTTCACTGTGAAATTGGGATGTCACATATGGTCCCCCACTAAACTGTCCTGTCCTAAGCAGTATGGGGCATGTCTACATGTGCATTTAAACTTTCCTAAATTTAATGTGCATTAAGTGGTTTTAGGCAGGTGTCTACATGTTAGTCTCTAAAGTTAGTCCCAAGTCAGTCCACATACACAGTGTTAATGTGCTTTATTTGCACCTCAATTTGCAGGTATCAAATTGCATTTGCAGGTATTAAATTGCATTTGCAGGTATTAAATGGAGGTGCAAATAACTTAAATCACCATTTTTAATGTGCATTAAGGGCGTGAACATGTAGACACATACCCTTAACCCTTAACAGGTTAATGCTCATTAAAGCATTATGTGCATGTGTGCCCATTCAGTATTTTCATTAATGACTGGGCCAATGGGATAAAGACTATGTTTATAAAATATGGAGATGAAATCAAGCTGGAAAAGTTTGAGAGTAACAGACTACAAAATGATCTTGATAAATTGGACTAATGATATAAAATCTATTAAATTAAATAATGACAAGTTCAAAGTGTTACACAAAGGAAGGACAAATCTAATGCACAAATATAAAATAGGAACTAGCTGGCTGGAAAGCAGTACTGTAAAAAAGGAGCTTAGGGTTACTGTGGATCACAAATTGGATATGAGTCAACAATGTGATGCCTTTGGAAAAAAAAAAGGCAAATGTCATTCTGGGATGTATTAATAAGTGTCATATGAAATTATCCTGCTCTCCTCACCACTGGTGAGGCTTCAGCTGAAGTACTATGTCCAGTTTTTGGCACCACACTCTAAGAAGATGTAGACTAATTGGAGAGAGTCCAGAAGAGAGCAGTAAGAATGATAAGAGGTTTAGAAAATCTGACCTATGAGGAAAGGCTGATAGAACTAAGTTTGTTTAGTCTAGAAAAAGAAAAAAGAGTGAGAATTGACATAAGTCTCTTCAAATATGTAACACATTGATCAATTGTTCTCCATGTCACACCAAACTTAAAACAAGATGTTATTGACCCAATGGGCACATCTACACAAGACACTAGGTTGCTGCAGGAGCATGCTATAACAATGTAGGATTGGCAGGTATAAACTGACTCCGCAGGTATGTCGCTGTAGCAATGCGCTCCCTCACTATATCTTGTTGCTATGGCGATGTTGCAGCTAAAAATAACTGGTCCGCCTCTGGCACAGTGCAGTATGGGCTGTTACTGCGCCATCATTTAGTACTTCCTTTTATGATGGTTCAATAACAATGACACCATAGGGGCACGTGTAGACACACCCAGTGTGCAGCAAAGGAGATTTAAGAAAGACATTAGGAAAATCTTTCCATCTTGAGGTTAACTAAGCATTGGCTGTAATTATCTAGGCAGGCTTTGGAATCCCCGTCGATTGACTGGTTTAAGAACAGGTTAGGCAAACATCTGTGGGAGGAGATCTAAATGTACTAGATGCTGCCTTTGAAGCAGGTGGCTGGATTACACAGTCTCCTGAGCATCCTTCCAGCCCAACGTTTCCTTGATTCTATGAGACAGAGCTGGAATAAGGCACAATAGGAGCTTACTGTCAGCATAGATTCCTGCATCTGTATGTTGTACCACTCTTGTTTTTATTTTTACTAAATAAATACAAATAAGGCCCTGATGTTGGAGTGAGGCCTACAAATGAGTGATAATAATAAGTGTAAAAGAACTGAGCTCCAGAAGGGCTCTAGAACCGTCTGAAAATGAAATGAAAAGATGCATTTTCATTTTTTTGTTTCTGGGTTTCATCAAAGCTTTCTTTTTATTCCCATTTTCTGAGCAGCTCTCTCATTTATTCTAGACTGGTTTCATGCTATAAACCAACACCTCACTCAGATATTGTTTTTGCCAGAGGCGAATGCAAACCTTTCCTTCCGTCCATCATACATCTTCTATAAGAATTCACAACATTTCCTATAAGCCTCCAGGGCCTACTATAAATCTGTATGGCCAAAGTTGTGACCTTATATGGAATAGATGTGTCTTTAGTGTCAAAGGAAATGACTGAATGCCTATGTCTTCTGCACTTTTCAGGTTATGTAAAGCATCATATATTACCACTAACACACCCTTCTGGGGTTGTACGTCTCTTTAGATTCCTTTAAAAGGTTTCCACTCATAATTGGAGAAAGAGGTTATAACCCTCAATTAATCGTAATACCCCCCACCCTTTTTTTCTACAAGGAACAAGACATCCCTCCAGATGAGAGTAAATGCAAGTACGTTACCAGCATTTTGCAAAGTAGAGAAGCATGTGATGCAATACAAAGTCTGCTAATTTCATATGCGCTCCTACATTTGTTTCTTGTGATAAATCTCAGGCTAAGAAAAGGATTCTATTTGCATTTTTTAAATCTGGTTCTACTGCAGTAGTATCACATAACAAAACCAATGAACAAGAAGCATTGTTGACACCCTGCTCTGTGGATACAGTCTGGCTCAAGCAAAAGTAAATATGGGTGATACAGAACTGTAGGGGCAGCCAAATATCTCAGAAGTCCCAATTAACACAGATCCTGGTTCTAATAAAAGTCTCTTCATCCAGTGGATTGCATTGCTATATAAAACTCCCCAAGGACAACTGCAGAATTACATTCCTGGCAAAATTACTGTGCTCAAGCAGTGGAGCTCAAATTCTGGATTACACAACAAGTGGGTCTAGCTCTTGGTTTTATTGGTTCAGTTTTTGTGGCATGAGAGTCACTGTGCTCTATTAAATGCTGTTCAGAGGAGGCACATAAGGTCTGATCCTTGCCCTATGTTTTTCAGTAATTCCACTGAAGCCAATGGAGCTGCACCTATCCACGCCAGCTGAAAATTTAGCCCTGTGAAGTGTATTAGTGTACCAAAGGGAAATAGGAACAACTCATAGTATGTTAGTTCATCAGCATACATGTCCCTCGGCCCTCACAGGAAATGTCTCTGGAAACTGCTAAAAGTGAATGATATCATAGGTATCTTTGTGACAACAGTTGGCTTTTCATCAGAAATCCTATAAATTGCATTTAAAAATCCTAATTATTAGGTTACTTTTTCTCTCTCCTTCTACCATAGTGCAGTCCCCTGCAATATAGATGCAATATATACATTAATGTTACAAATCAGATGATTAATGTGATCATGAAATAAAAAGAATAGGGATGGCAAAAGATGCATTTCTGAAAATGAAAAAGATATTGACAAATAGTAAAATTTCTATGCGGATGAGGTTAAGATTTTTGGATTGCTTTGTTATACCAGTCCTCATGCATGTGTCAGAATGTTGGACAATATTGCCAAGTATAGAAAAGAGAATTGAAGCAACTGAGAGATATGGTTTTAAAAGCCCATCTTGAAGGTATGTTGGACAAGTCACACTTCAAAAGAAGATGTTTTGTTAAGAGCAGGCTCCAGGAGGAAGCTGCCGATTAACATCAGACAGTTGGAGTTTCTCTGACATGCTATGAGGAAAGAGAAAACTGAAAGTCTTGTTGTAACTGGAAAGACTGAAGGAATGAGAGACTGTGGAAGACAGAGGTCGACTTATGCATCAAAACTGGAAATTCAGCATGCCTCAAAGAGAAGGGATCTGTGGAAGACCATGGTCACCAATGTCCTGTTTGGATATGGTACCTAGTGAGAAAGAGAGTGAATTTTATAAAATATGCCTTGTGTAATACAATAAGTATTATGCATTTTGATTGTCTAATTGATTCATTTTCATTGTAATTCCAGAACAGGGTAGGAATAGTGTACTTCATCTTATATTTTACAGAAGAGCATAATTATAACACTATCTAGCATTTCTTAATGTAAAAAAATGCTGTTCAACAGCAATGTTCAAGCTTTATTAACTTGGGCTTACCAACTTGGTACACTGCAGGTGGACTAGATACCATAATTCACACAGCCTCTTTTGGCACTAAAGCTAGCAGCCTAGAGAGCATTTTCCCTTAGTCCCTACCTCATGGTTAGGATCATTCTACTCGGCTCTAATTATTTGGAGCACAGTTCTGAATACAGGTAAGCCTTCCCTTATTGTTAGTACCTGACATTTCATCTTGATACACGTTGTTTATGGACAGGGTGGTAATTAGCTGTGTTAGTTTGAAGTCAGGCAGAAGGCAAGGTAGATTTGTATGTTATAGACGAATGGTTCTCAACCTCTTCAGATTCAAGGCACCCCTCATTAGGCTCCCGGCATATTTTTTTTGAACAAGCAGCACCCCCATTTGAAAAACTAATTTATTTATTACAGCGCTTATCTCCTTGCAGTGGGACCAGGCAGTGGGGATAGGGGAGCAACCAGGCAGGGAGAGCCTGAGCCTGCCCTTATCTTCTTATCTCTTCATACTCCCTATGGCACCTTTCAAAGGATCTTGTGACATCCTAGTTGAGAATCACTGTTATAAACTAACTAATTCAGAGATACAAAGCATAAGCTTTAGTTAACTGGCTTATTTCATCAGATTTATCAGCATCTGATGAAGTAAGATGCTGGTTGTGAAAGCTTATGCTACACCAGTGAACAAAGTCATTGAAAGGTAAAGGGAGGTAACTGATTGTGCTAAGCTTGTCCAGGTTCAAAAGGGGCATATCTACATGGACATTTACTGTAGTTGCCTAATTAGCTCTGTAGTAAACGTCTCAGCATAAACACATGCTGCCCTACTAGGATGCAGGAAACTAATAAACTCCTCAGCAGGTTAGTACTTGTAAATACAAGTACTGTCCTATTATGGAGTTTTTTTGGATGCAGCAACGTATGTGTAGATGCTGGCCCGGCTGGCTTGGACACAAAGGTGCTTCAGTGTGGGGGCCGTCTGCTGTCTAGCCTTACACTGGACCCTCATGCCCCAGCGAGTCCTTCCACAGCACTCTGAGCCAGGTTGGAGCAATCCCAGGCTGGCAGGCTGATTCCCAGGGTTGCCTGCCGGTCAGGGATACTCCAACCCAGCTGTGAGCTGCAGTCCCAGGAGCATGTCTAAACTCAGTGCCTGGGAGCAATAAACTTCAGTGCAGTATGCACCAGAGTTTATTGCTGCATGCTAATAGTACATTTACATGTACCTAACTACACCTAACAGAAATTTTTGCCTCAAATATTTTTCTGAAAATGTAGATAAGGTTTCACAATAATTTTAATGGCTCTTCTTCGTTAAAAAGAAGCCCTAAAATTGGGGACCCCCCCCAAAAAATGTTTGATATTTTCAAAATTAAGTGGTTGGAATTTTCAATTCGAATTGTGGTTTCAAAATTTACTTCAATATTATTTTATAAAAATCCCCAAAACAATTTAAAAGTTTGAAATATTTCATTTTGGGTTAAATAAAACTTTTCAGCCAAGTAAAATTTTTTTTTTTACTACTTGTTTCACAAAAAATTCAGACAACCTTTGCTGTGAGTCAACCTAATTCATTTCTTTTATTTTTCAGTACTGCCGATCACTGAAAATCAGTTATTCATGCCTCTATTAAAAAAGCTCCTTGTATTTTTATTTCCAGTTTTTTTCAAATCCTGTCTGTGTTTACTGCTGATTGTTACTGGCATTTTAGGCAGAACATACTTACATACCTACCTACAAAATAAAATCTGGCCCAGAGCCTCAGTTACAATGGGCAAGTGCTTTAATTTGTAAGGCCTGCAGACTTTGTGCCTCTTTCTCTAATAGCTGAATGAAATACAAAGAAAATAGAGATAACCTGCAAAGGATTTTTTTAACTTGACCCTTATCCTCTTTAGTTAATGGCATGTAAAAAGGTCAGAGAAAAAAATATATAGTTTTTTTCTGCTGCTTTTAAACCTGAGAAATATCAGCAATGTTTTGTCTGGTCTGCCTTGTGTTCCTGGAAGACTCTACATAGGTCTTGAAGGTGTTTCTTGTGAACTCAAACACATGTATTGTAAGATTATTTCTCTTGGGGTTCTTGTGACACTAAGAAACAAAATGGTTGTTTGCCACAGTCAAGTATCTTTGCTCACATAAACTAGGCCTTTTCTTTCTGTCTTACATGCTGCTTTCCTCAGTACCAACACTGGAGCTTGAGGACTGCATTCACAGTTGCCCAAGCTTTGTTTTGCCTTCTGGATCCCTTTAAATTGACCGTGTGTACATGTTCTGCACCAGCTATTGCTTTGTCTCTTTCTTTCAGCTCCCTGTGAAATTTGGATGCACTTGTTCAGAATCAGATGAGCCTCTCTCAACAATCTTCCCTTAGCTTAGGATCAGATGTTTCACAAATAATTTTGTCTCTAATAATACATGTGGATGCCAATGTATTCAGCTCTGTAACATAATTATTTATTCCTTCTTCTGGATCCTGATTCTGGGAAAAAGTCAGTATATTTTCACAGTCTAATTTTTTCTGGGGTCACAGTACTCATAGGTACAGACATCCAAAAAACCCAAGATGGAATCGATTTAAGTTACATGGTTTTCTAGCAGTGGTGTAGTTTAGATCGCCCTGGAGGCAGAAAAATGACAGAAACAGAAAGAAAAGAAACAAGACAAGATCAAGAAATCTGTTGTTTGACCCTCCCTTTAACCACCACCTATGGTGTCTGCCAAGAGAGTCTGCGGTTCTAGGATCATCCTTCTTAGCCACCAGCAGACTCACCTACAACCTTTTACTTGACTCATGGGAACGACCATTCTTGACCATGAGGGATCACCTACAAGTTTAGATCGGTAGCATCAGCTGTTCTAATATACTGAGCCTCACAGGTTAAAGTGTTGCACTCACTTTTCTGTTCTTTGTTCCAGTGTGGTAATGGAAAATGTTTGCCTCATTTTCTCATCCTTGTCTGCCATGGTCAGCTTCCACTGTTTCTATTCTGCTGCCAGGTTCCTTGACTGGAAATCCAAATGCACCTGCTCTCTTTGCAATGTCAATGATGTTTTAAATCACACACTTTCTTTCTGTGGCTCTCAGCTGCTGCCATGTTTCATGCACAGAGCTCTGTGCAATAATAAAGGACTCCATTTGGACCACAGCAGATTAGATCTTTATTTGAAGTGTCATGTGCTCAGCGCTCCTGCTTGCAGCCATGAGGTGTGTTGTATGCTCAGAGTTACTGCAGAATTCTCCAAGCACATTATGCCTCCTTGTGTCACCCGCCAAGTCATCCCCACTACAACTTGTGGTCCACCTGTTATTACAGTAATGTCTACATGTCAATGGCTCTTTAATATAAAGCAGACAGTCCTGGGAGGAGGGACTGAAAGACAGGCCTCCTACTCCAGACTAGAGCCCCCATCACTAAGCTACAGAGTTAGGTTCCTTCTTTCTTTTACTCTTTCTCTCTCTGACCTTGCTTGCCTGGATAGGCCCGTTTCTAATGAGTGTCAGCTAGTAAGGACACTCTCCTGGGAAGTGGGAGATGTTGGCCTCAAACCAAGGTCTCCTACTTCAATTATCTATATTTTTAGGGACAGCTGAAACATCTAAATGCAGGAAGGTGTTTCAAATAGTTTAATCAGTCCCACAGAGGCATCTGACTGAAATGTGAATGAAGACTCTAGCATCCAGCAGAGAAATGGGGTTTCAGATACAGCCCTCTCTTCAGTGTTTCCTACTGGCCAGCTTAGACATTTCAGTTTGTGAATCTGACCACCTGAGCTGGGAACCTAAAAGGCAGAACAATACTCAAAGTTACCAGACTTAAGTCTCCTTATGGATTTCTCTGGATTCCTCAAGCATTTTTTTCCTCCTGCTAGAGACACTTTATAACTTTTTTCTTTACCTTTTCATAAAGTTGCCTTTTCAAGGGAAGGTCCTTTTCAGTAAAATCTTAAAAATACATATTTTGTACAAACAGTAGGACCAGGATTTCATCCTGTGGGGTTTTTCTAACTACTTTCTATGAAAATTCACCTGACAATTAAGCTGGATTCTTCTTGGCTTAGGCATCATCACCTGTAAACCAAAACTCCATAAATCGAATTGCACTCCCACTTATACCCTTGTCTTTTGTGGGGTTGCACAGGTCACCTTGGACATAGAACTTAATTAGCAATTGTTCTGACGATGTAAAAACCAGAACAGAGCGCAGCTTTCCCTGAGAGCTGTGCTGGAGTCTCAGGGTTCAGGTGGCAGGGAAATCAGTGACAAATCTGTATTTATCATAAAAGTCATCAGGCTTTGACTACACAACGGGAGCAGTCACTTTGTGGAGCTATCGTTCCATCAGAGGAACATCTTAAAAACAATCAAATACCTGTATGGCAAGAAAATGAGTGGGAATCTACCGTATACCTATGATATCTTTGGAGGCTTCTCGCAGCATGAAAGTCACATGCAGGAGATTAATTTCCTAACAGTGTAAATTAAAGTTTCAGAAAAAAGCTTTTGACTCAATCAGAGGGGGGATCTAAGAAATTTGCTTGTACAAAAAGACCCACTGTGTTATCCCCTGGTTCCATTCCTCCTCTGTCTACTATTCATCCAAACAGGAAAATACCATCTGGGGTTTAATCAGGTGAAATAATTTATATGTCTCTATTACTCCATTTGCCTGAAAGGCAACCTGTGTCAGGGGAGTGGCCATGGGAGTGCCATAGCCCCACCCTATTTGCCGACAGACTCACCCAAATCAAAGCCGAATTTGTGAATGTCCAGTTTAAATTCACTCAACAGAAAATATTGTAGCTAAAAGCAAGACAGAACTTAAAAAAGGATATAAAGCTCCTCCTTTACCCAGGATAATGAGGACCTGATTCACTTCAGTCTCTCATACCTATGCAGGAGTCCCAAGCACAGCCCTGTCAAGAGTCTTAGCATATTACACCCACTTTGCCCACTCCTGCAAACTCGTCCATGGGTGTAGCTTACCTCTGCTTATGTGCAGCGCCCCAGTGATTTCAGTGGAACTATCTGCCCGAGTTGAACTGAGGGGTCTAAATCAGGAGTGTCACACATATGGCCCACAGGCTGGATTTGGCCCATGGAGCCTCTCTATCTGGCTCACTAGGCTACTGGAGGACACTGGAAGTTAGGCCCTTTGTCCTGTTGGGTATGACCATTGATGGCAATCTTGGCTTACTTCTGTGAGACACTGCTCTCCTGCTGCCCTGGCTCCCATCCCTGCTGCTGCTGGAACCTGCATTGCAGCTGTTGGACCTCACATGGCACTGCTTGACCCCACACAACCACTGCTGCCACAGTTTGACACCCCTGGTCTAAATAACAATACAGGGTGAAAAGCAGTTGAGAGGCAAGTCTGGAAAAACCCCAGTCATGTTTCCAGAACAGTGACAAAGAAAGGTTTACCAGTCCCTTTAATGGCATCTTTTGCCAGTACTCCCTTGAGCCACCTACAGAGCAGAGCTCTTCTGACATCTCCAAAGACCAAGCTGCGCTTTTGCCCTACCACTCTGTAACATCCTGCACAGCCCTTCAAAATGCAGACCAAAGGAGTAGTCTCTGCAGTATGGTAAGAACACTTAATTAAAGTTCAAGCAATTAACGTCCTAATGATAAGCAAATAGAATGGAGGGTTTTTTTTATTTAAAAACAATCAGTCATCCCAAGGCAGTCATGAAATCAATCAGTGAATTGACAGGTTTTCCTGTTCTTTCACTAAGGAGGAGCCCCACAGCCCACTCCACATTGCTCCCAGCTTAAGTGATACCAGCTCTCTGGATCTTAACTGTCTGAGATAACAGTCAAATTCCCCAGTGTCTGAAGGCAAATCCATCTCCAGCTCACCGCTGCTTTTATGGTTTCATCTGCACTATAAACCAGCTTCTTGGCTCAAACGAGGGGATGAGCAATAAATGTGAGCAGCTCCTTTATGAGGCGAGTGTTTTGAAAATGGGAATCCCCTAGTAAAATATTTGACATACATAAGTGGAGAACAAGATCCTCTAAGTCGCTGCTGCTTAGAGATCTGTGTAGGGGGACCTGAGGTTAATTCAGCCATTAATAGAGAATGGCATTTCCTTGCAGTGTCCACAATAAGTATATGTGGAAGAATGCAATTGTTAGGAGGGAGAGCCATAGAGGTTGATGTAAAAAAAAGGGGGAGATGGGTGGATTTTGTATTGGAGGATGCTCAAGAATAGCTCAGATGTGGAAATCTGAATTTGCAACCTTGACAGGGTCTGTGAGTTCTTTGATGATCTACTGAGCCATTTCCAGCCACAAAAAATGCATGTTGTCTAAGGGTAGCTTTCCCCACAACTGTCCCCCATTCTTCCCAGATGTCAGAGAAAAGACAAAGAAAAAACATCTCTGCATGGATAAGATCCTCTCTCTATTCTGCTTTGTTTCAACCTGTACATAGGTACCTCTGCTGAAACAACAGAGAGAATATGGAGCTTGTGTTGTTTGATTAAGGGAGATGTGAAAAAATGCATTGCCAAAATGTCAAGTTGGAAGTAAAAGTAAATTGAGTTCTTAAGGTAACATGTACCATATGAATGATACAGGACATGCAAAACATATCCAAACATGATTAACATTACTATCTTAAATACTAATGTAGGTTGCTATCTTTTCTTGACATTTGGTTCATCCCTTCATTATTTTGGTTTATTTTTTAATTTCCAAAGCAAGCTAAATCTGCAAAACCACTGGAAGATTGTCAAAATAGTTTTGTATTGGCTAGGATTTCTAATTGAACTAAACATTGAAAGGGAACATAAATCCTTAACTGTGCATCTGAAATGGTTGTTCTTGGCACTGACTTGGGTATCTCTCATTCTTCTTACAGCTTCCTTTACAGCCTACTCATGGACAAAATCAGACATTATGACAGGCAAACAGATTACTAAAGACATAAAAGAACTATCTGGTGGACATCACATTTTGTAAACTATATTATCTCTATATATGGTAGTAGCATCAAGCAGCCTGAGACAAAGTGTTTTGCAGAAATAATCTCACACTAGAAAATAGAAGAGTCACATTTGTGATTTAAAAGGAAAAGAACTGCAAAAGTATAGCACCAGTGGTGTATAATTAAGTGTTTTATATATGGTCATTGTTTCTCAGAACCACTGTATATATGTAGTAGTATTATAGTAGCAATTTGAATTGTACAGGTTCAAATATAGCAAATCATTCAGTCGAAAATTGAAAACATTCATGCATATTTCAGGGGAAAACTGAAGACAGCCTTTGAATTAATTTTTTTTTTAATTACTATGATGTAAGGTTGTATGAAAATGTTTTTTTTAAAAAGTAAGCCACAGGCCTTGTTACATATTCATTTTAGGTTGCTCCTGGAACTCTTAACCCCTGGATTGTCCACACAATAACACTGAAACTAATTTTAAGGACACTTTAAGCAACTTAAATTTACACCACTCGAGTGCAGGGTTCTCTCTGATCTGTGTTACCCAGCTTATGTTCCATTAATGCATAGCCAGTCCCCACAGATGAGCCGCACCAATTGCAGTCCTCCAGCATCCCAGGATGCAGTGTCCCCTCCTGCACGCTCTTGTTCTATGTGGACAAACTTTCCATCCCCTGAACTCTACTGCCCAAGCCAACTCCCACTCCTGCCCCCTGGGGTGTGACTTTGTCATCAGCAGGGGTGCAACCCCTTGCAAACACCTGCAGAGCACATACACATGCCTGCTTGTCAGGGCTGGACAGGGCTTGGAGTGGGGGCTGGGGTGGGGGGATGGGGATGGAATAAGGTAGGTGGCTGGATCAGGGCCCCATGAGCTGGGGCTTCCTTCCCAGAGCGGAAGCAGTAGATGCCCCAAAAATGCCTTTCCTCCCTGCTTCCATCTCCCAGCCACCCTGAGAAGCATGACCAGCACCCCCAACACCACAATCCCAAATCCCAGTTTATTAAAACATAAGACCTTCTTTAATTTACTTCCTCTTTACTTTTTAAATCCTTTTTTTTACTACTTTTTATTTTAATCCTCAGTGGCTGAGTTCCTTCATTTCACCACCCTTCTCCACCCCCTTTTCCTTTCCACCTCCTATTTTACTACCAACCCCATCCCATTAACTTGCCACCTCCAATCTTCATGTCTCCCCCGCTCCGCAACCATACACCCCAGACCTAGAGCAGGGATAGAAGCCTGTCATGGCTCACCAGCCCTGTAATGGCATCTCACAACTGTAGCTCCCATTCAGGCCCCTGCTTGCCAGACCTCTAGTGGCAAATCACAGTTGTGCAGGTGGGAGACAGTCTGAGAAGATTTTTAGCCGTAAGTGTGACTATTGCAAACTCAAGCTAGCATTAATACCATCTGAGCAGCTCAAAGTACAATATGTAATAAGTCTCCTAGTCTGATTCTTTAGGCCTAGGGAAAGGATGGGTAGGAGCCCTTAGATGGAGGAACAGTCTGTAAACATAACTGACCAAAATGAATGAAGTAGTATATAGTGTCCCTGGACTAAAGCCAAATTTATCCATAGAGACCATCTGAGGAAGTACCAGGGTTTTTACAGCACAGCTGGCCCATAAAACGGAGTCCCTGACACACATTACACTTAAGATGGGATTAACTCATTAATCACATCTTAAGTAGTGACCTGACCACGCATTCATTCAATTAATGGTGTGATAAAATGATGAATAAGCAACAAAATTATTGCACAAACCATTCTCCAGAGCAGCCTGTGTGCTCTCAACCAGCTGATCGAGGGTCACAGCTAGGGAAGCATACTGAGTTCCCCCAGCTGGGAGCCCCATCAGTGACTGGAGCTGTAAGCTGTGGCGGTGCACGATGCACTCCCTGATCTGGTAGCTCCATCAGGTAATGGGGCTCCCAGCCACAGGAACAAAGATTGCTGGTGCAGGGGGAGCCTGGGACTAGGTTTCCCCCTGCATTGGCGATATGGCATGAAGGGATCTGATGCCCAGTCCCACCATCGTAACTCTTCCCATGCATGTGTGGCATGGCAGGAGGCACAATTGTTGGGATCACACATCATATCCCACTCTGCCTTCTTTTTAACGTTTGTCAGTGGCCTGAGATTGAAGCTGTAGAAACTGAGGCCAGCCAAGGAGAAAGAGATGAGTTCAAAATAGGCAGGGTTTGCATCATCTAGTACTGGCCACTGTAAGGACAGGTTACTGGATTAGATAAATGACTAGCTTGATCCAGAATGGCAGTTCTTACATACTTCACTCTCCCACCATTTCATTACACTCCCTTTAGACATCAGAGCATGGACAAATCCCACTGATGTAAATGATTTTGGGTAGAAAAGAATGTTCACCACCAGGCCATGCTCTGGAATGACAGGCATGCAAGAATTACCGTCCACAAACTCTCCATAAAAGTTAGGTTAATCTCCAGGGTTTACAAGGCCCTTTAAATGTGTTTTAATTGGACAGAGTACTTTACCAAAAACCCATCTAACACTTCTCACATCAATAAAGTTTCAGGAAAGGTAAACTCAGCTGTGATAGTAGTTCAGATGTTCCATGAGGGCTCTAACTAGAACTCAAAATTCAAAGTAATAAGCAGATTTTCAGTGTTGCTTTAATTTCAGAAAAATAGCTCCCCAAAAGCCTGAAGAAGTCTCTATTCAGACAGGCCTGTTGGAGGAGAATAGCTACCAAAATGCTATTATTCTTTCTCAAAACTCAGCAGTCTAAAGAAATCAATGATGGTCTTTCTGAAGTGATGGGATAGGTAGGGATACATTTTACCACACTTCAGGGGTGACATGTAGGGGGTGCACAGGGGTGCGCATGCACCCTCTGAAAGTGCTGGTGCACCCCCTGACAGCCAGGATTCCCCGCTTCGGTAATGGGGGGGGGGGGCAGGCAGGAGCGCTGGTGCCCCCCTGAAAGTGCCAGCCAGGGAGTTAGGGATGCCAGGAGAAGCACTGCTGGCACTTCTAGGTTGGCATGATTGTCCATGGGGGGATCCCCCCCGGTTGCTGACTGGCCGTTGGGATGGGGGCAAGTGCCCCTCCCCCCACCCTGACTCAGGAGGCACCAGTTGCTCATGCCACACTTCCTCACCTCCAGGTAAGTAGTGTGGCTTAAACAAAGTGCTAGTAAAGTTGTAAATGACTTTGCATTGTTGCAAACTAAACTACATCTGGTTGTAGTTTAGTTTGCAATGATGTGTTGCAGCTGCTGAAGGCAGAAGTGGTAAGGGGCCTGATCCTTTCTTTTTTTTTATAATTTTGGCAGAGCTGGAGCCTGCCCATGGGCAGGAGGTGAGCAGCCCCTGAGCTGTAGAGAATCCTGATCCTTCCCTCTGTGGTAGTGGCACCACCCAGGGCCACCCAGGGGGCTGCTAGCAGGCCGGGTGCTGCTCCAGCTCAGAGACAGCACCCGGCCTGATCCCACTCTTCCCCAACCCCAAGCTGGCTCGGACAGCATCCAGCTTGCTGGCAGCCCACCCGCATTGCCTGAGGGGGTGTCACTGCTGTGGAGGGAAGGACCAGGGCCCCCTGCAGATCAGGGCCTGCTTCACCCACTGGCAGCATGCCCCCCGACCACAGGCAGGCTCAAAAAAAAAGAAAAAGAAAAGAAGAAAGGATCAGGCTCCGTGCTGTAATGTGATGAAGTATTGAAGAATTGAAATGGTAGGTTTCAATTAAAAGCCCAACATTTCAATTTAGGGGGCATAGAATGCAGCCTTGGGGATTAAATCCCTGTCACATGTACAAGCGCCCTCTAAATAGCAATGAGTACCTAATCAGTAGTGACCTGAAGAAGGTCTGGTATTTGAAAGTTTGTCCAACTCTATCAACAATGAAGTTGGTCCAACAAAAGATATCACCCTTTCACATAATCCCTAGCCTATCATAGCTACAACATCACTCTCACGCCCTAATCAGTAAAACTGCTAGACCAGTAGATATAGAGGCCACAAGAGGTTCTTTCCTTACTTAATTCTTCAGTCCCTGGCAAGTAGGGCCAAGAAAACCTCTTCTTCTCTGTGCTACTTCTCTGTTCTTTGACTAGAAACAAATTTCAACAAGTAAATAAAGCAGGAAGCAGGGCAGGGTGTCACATTATAAAATAACTTGTTCCGAAATTTATAAAATGTTGTAGGAAACAGTATGCAGTCTCAAATCTTATGCATTTGTGAATGAGTTAGTCTCTAAGGTGCCCTGCCTTCTGCTGGACTTCAGACTACCACGGCTATCTACCTCTCTTTAAAAAATGGAAATAAGTAATGGAGAAAGAATCCTACTGGATATATCTCTATTAAATGGTTTATGAAAACTAGCCAAGATAGCACAATAAATCAAATGAATCAGTTAAGCAAAAATGACCTTATGTCTGGTTATTTTATCATCTTCAAAATCATTATAGTACCTACGCACTGCTTATGCTTCCAAACCACACTGTTCCCATGTGTGTCTGTTAGGACTTGTGACCTTAGTGGGTATAGAAGGAAAGCAGGGTTCCTTCTAGTTCCTTTATCATATGCAATGGGGAGACTTTTAAGTGTTAAAACAATGTTTGCTTCATGAAAGTGAGTTGGTACTGGAGGCTATTTCATTTACTACCTGGAGAACAGGCAGAAAATGTTTTAAGAGAGAAAATGAACATTTAATATTTAAAATAGTAAATGTGATGATCCAAAGATTGGGGAAACTGGTCCACTTTCTATGGGGATAGGAGGCTAAAGTATAATGGGGAACTTTCATCTCAGTAAAGGACCTAATTTTCTGTGAAGCAGGTTGGCTAGAATAGTCAGGAGGGTATTAAACTAAAAATGGTAGACAGCAAAAAAGAGAGGGAGGGAATGGGGGCAGGGGTGGAGAAACAGAGATGAAAACTAATTCAACGCAAAATCAAGTCGTAGAGAACAAAATTAACCAAGACACCAAAGGAAATGAAGGGAATAAATTATTAAACTTTCTGTTAAGATAAACAAACAAGGTGAACTGGAATTGTTCATTTATGATCATAAATTTAACTTGACTGATATTACTGAAACCTGGTAGGAAGACTGGAATGTTAAAATAACTGTTTATAATCTATTAAGAAAGGACTGAGTGGAGAAAAGGGAAAATCAAGTGGAATTCTATGTCAAAAATGACACTGCCAGTTTCCAAGTGACTACTGTCTCAGAAACAAGTGAAATTAAATGCTTATAGATTGCTGTTGTAACAGATAAATTATATGATGACACAGTAGCTGCTGGTGGCCAAAAACCTCTAAATCCTAGAAACAGGGATGATGAGCTCCAAAAGAGCTTAGGGAAAATATTGTGCTATCACAAGGGATTTCAACTTGAGTGATGCATGCTTGCGGTCTCATCCTGCCAGTACTACAGCATTTGTAAAATATCTAAAATGTATACATGGCAATTTTCTGACACAAAAAGTGTTTCATCAAACACAAGGGAAAGCTATATTAGACCTGACCTTGATAGATAAAAGAACAACTGATTATGAAATAAAAGTTAGTGGTTGCTTATGTACAGGCAATTATGACTTGATTGCAACTGGTATGTCAAAAAAAATTCAATCACAATCAGTCTATTTATCATCAGTACTTTAAAATAACTTTATAAAGCTGAAAACGAGTAAAAGAAAGAATTTAAACAGAGAAAAAAGGGAAAGATAATTGGTATCTATTTAAGAATATTTTGCTAGATAACAAAAACAGCCACAATCCAGAAAAAGGTTTATGCTACGTAAAAAACAAAACAAAACATCTTGGCTAAAGAAGAAGGGAAAGCATTATAAAAAATAAAATAACCAATATATAATAAAGAGAGGAGTTGTATGCAATAAATATAAATTAGAAGTGAGAACTGTAGAAGATTCACAAAGCAGGAAGACACTAGGAGAAGTCTATGCCCATCAGAGAGGACATCTTTGCATGTTAGTGTGAATTTAAGAGTCAAAGGGCTACAGGTTGCAAACCTTCCTTCATTTCTCTCCAAATTCCCCAGTTGCCTTTGGTACCATTTTTGATATTTCTTGCAAGTTGATTTTATGAAGAAGCTGATTATACTTCTTCAGGTTTATCAGATACAACAGTGGTTCTCAACCCTTTTTAGACTTGAGGCACCCTTCATTAGAATTAAGGCACCCCTTATTAGATTCAAGGCACTAGGGCTGTGTGAAGATTTGGGTGCTGACTCTATTAGTTCAGGTCAAGAACTGTTTTCAAATGCCCAGCACAGCCAAGTTCGAGATATTTGAATCAGTGTGTGTTTGGTCAGACCCATCTCTTTTCACTACCATTCATGTAATTCTGAGATTATCTTCCCTTATTCTTTTCCATAGATACAAGAATAAAAGACAAAAAAGCAGATTGAAGATCATTGAAACCACACTCCACAAAACCTCACAGCCATTAGCACTTTCTTGATTTGAAGTTCTCTGTGGGACTGTGCTGCAAAAGATTTATGCTTTTTAATCTTCACATGTTGTATAACTGCTAAGTGTCCTATAATATGTATGATAGGAATTAGTCTCAAATTTATCTAATGCTTTTTCTTGTTTCATATGTCAGTAGATTGCCATGTTCAATTATTTATTAGAAAAGTGATTTTTGTTTTTAGGTGGATGCATTGCTTTTATCTGCTTTCAATTAGCTGGGAATTCACTGTATTTAGCCAAATGTCCATTTATCAACAAATTCCATATTACTGGCAGTCTGAACAAAATCCCATTATTTTTTCTTTTATGAATAAAGTGAGTGAGGATAGTCATACCTTATGCTAAATCATGGATAGGATATTAATTAGACTGGAGCGAGGAAAAAAACAACTGTGGAAAACCTTGAAATAATGGAAGTTACTAAAGAGGGGAAACAACAAATTCTTGCTCCTCTTTTTTTTTTTTTTTTGACGGTACACCAGTTTCTAAACCCAGCTATACACAAGGGAAAGATGTAGCTAGCATTATATGCAGCCATATTTGACGCACACCCACCAGCCAAAATGGCAAGCTTCCTAGTTACAGCTGGGTCAGCTAGGAGCAACCTTCATCTTGAGTCTGGAGCAGGACTTGAGCTCTGGAGCCATAGCAAGTCACTTTATGGCGTTGCTGCCACACCGCTACCAGCCCACACAGAGAAATGTGGAAATAAACCCAAAGTAAATTAAATGCACTTTCACTGTAATTGTATGAGTGAAAACAGTCATTGCTTTCATCAGACAGCAAACAGACATCCATGTCTCTTGAGCCACCCATATCCAAAATTTGTGGCTGTGACAAAGGTTGTTTCAACTTGTGCTCTAAGTGAGGGAAGCCAGAGTTTCTCTACATACAGAGACACATCCCTGGGAATCTCTGGAGCATCTCTGTAAGAGGGAAAACCCAAACTTTCCCTGCTTATGGAGGTGCCCCAGAGATCCTGGGAAAACATCTCTGAAAGAGGGAGAAGCCAGGCAAGTCCATCCAGGGCTTGAAGGGCCTGATCCTGCATAGAAATTCCCAGGGCATACAGGACAGTGCCTCTCAAGCCCTGGGAGAACTTGTTGCCTGTTGTCCTACAGCATAAATAGGTGGGACAATGGGTGACATATTTCACCCAATGACGTGGGTCAGCTGTGCTAGGAAACGTCCTTTTTGCATTAAGTTCCTATAGAATTCAAGGCCTCACTCCTTATCTTTAAGGTATTTCATAGACAGGGCCCAGAATATCTAAAAAGTTGCTTAAAGCCCTATGATGTCTTCAACAACTTGACTTCTTTGGAAGTACTCCTCTAGCAGGCACCAGTCTAATGCAATGGAAAAAAACTCCACTAGGCACTAAATACTTCCACATGCCCCATCACATTCTGCTTCTAACTCTGAACTGCATTGCATTTCTTTTGATTTTTCCTTTTCTAAGGGAAATGCATGGCAATATGGAAAAATAACATTAAAACATTTTTAAAAGCACATACCCAAACAGAGCACTCGTGGCACGTGATTCTCCACCAGAGGGCAGGACACCAAAACAACTTGTGACAGCCATGTTGCACAATGGAATACTGGAACCAGAGTGCTAACAGATGTGCAGCTCCCACTGTAACTAATGGCACTTCGCAGGTCATGATCCCTTGGACCCCACAGATCCCCCAGACCCAACAGAAGTTTGTTGATGGATCCTGGGGGTTGGGAAATTGATCTGCAGTTTGGAGTGGCTGCAAGTCTGCAGCCACTCTCCCCTAGCCCTGTCCCTCCTCCCTCCCAACTCAGGCACTGTCTTCAGAATGAGATGGGAAGAAGGGAGTGGAGGGAGCTCAGTCTGGAGTTTGTCCAACCTACACTGGACTGTGCAGTGGATATATTGGAGTCCAGCCCTGCCCCGGCATGCGCTGACACAAGTTACTGAAGGTGCTCCACTTTGGAGAACCATCATCTGAACCTTCATGTAATAAGGGTTTAGATTGTCACGGGATTGAGCCCTTTTAAAGTATTCTGCAGCCATGCACTTCTGTAAGGGCACAACTGTAGTGTATTTCAGGGAGCTGAACGCACAACAAAATGTCACTTGTGTCAGCACCCTCAGATAACTAACAACAGTAGAACAGAACAGAATCCACGGTCCTCTAAATATATATGGAGAGAGCTGTTTATTCTTACTAATCTTTCTATTGTTATGCTAGAGATTGCAGTTAAAGAGTGCATTTTTAAAAGTATCTCTGAATCTTGGTCATTCTAGTTATTCATTTCATCTCCTTCTTCATTTACTAATGAAACCAGTAAGGTGTCTGAATTTTTCTTCCCACTATTTTGTAAACATTCACTTGAGCCTGTTAATGATCTGATTAACTTACATCACTTGTGTGTGGCCACTCTTTTTTCCCAGGGAACCATAACTGATTATTGTGATTATATTTATTATAATAAGGAATAGTAGTTATTAATTACAATAAGTCCTAATAATAATAAGTAGTAGTAGTAGTAGTATGAAACTTAAGTGGTTATTCTTGCTTGACCACAATTTCTTTTTCCTTTCCAGGAACAACACTGGCCAGTTCTTGCTCCCTGTGTTTTGTAGAGGTATTGCAGTATATAGTACTTTTCATCATGCTTTGTGGTAAGGTGCTCTGGCCCTTTTCTTCATACATGGACTTCAATATTTCTCTCTCTTCCTAGGTTTTTACACTGTATCCTTCCTCTGGGATCCAAACGCTCTGTTTTTCCCATTGCACCATGAGCCTCATAATATGCCTCTTAAATCACTGAGTTGTCTTCTGGAAATAGCATCTTTCTACTAGTTTATGAACTTGTTCCTCACTATCCTGAATTCAAATCCATCATGGCTGATACGAAGCATCTTAATCAAACACCAAAGCTGCTCTGCCAGTATCCAAAGAGGAAATACCTTGCCATACAGACACTCAGCATCCACCAGTCAGCTGCCATATTCAGTCATTCACCAGCCCAAGAAGGACTCATTAGTTGAGTCTATCAGACCTCCATCTCTTGAATTCCTTCATTGGCTGCCTTCTTCCTTATTGCCTTGCTCATTCCACTGACTTGCAGCTCATGTTTAAGCCTCAGTTATCGAAAAGTTATCTCATGTGTCATGGTTTAATCATGTAAGTTAAATAAATAAAGTCATCACTGTGCTGCTTATTCCCCAGTATATGCAGGAAGTAAATACTCATTACACGTGCACAAATTCTCCAAAACAAATGCAGGATGCAGGAGAGGGAGGGAGGGTATGGAATTCTTCATTTAAATTGTTTGTGTATGTCTCAATCAGCAATCAGTCTCAACACCACTGAGATGGTTAGTCTGAGGTTTTGAAATAATGCTATGCTGCTTTTCTTTCTTGGCAATGTATGTCTTACAATACCACTCCCCTGCAAATCAGCTTTGATGATGGAGTGTGTTCATCTAGACCTCTAAGGACTTCTCTTGTACATGATGCCATTGAGTTGTCTTTAACATCTGTCTCATGTTCTATAGCCTAAGCAATTGTGAACTCATGTGTTTATTTTACTGGTAGAATACACCTGCAACTTAAATATTGTATGATAAGCAGATGTTTGCTCCTATAAATTGAACCATGCACAAAGATTTATAGACCCAAGAGATGCAGGTTTAGTGAGTGAGAGCCAAGGTCACTATTGGACTTTCAGATTCAATAAATCTTGATGTTATTGTGCGGAGAGAAGAAGTTGTTATAGACATATAACAGTTTTAAAAGTATGCCAGTGATGATCTGTGAGGCAGATGTAAGTCAGGTTGATTTTGATATGATAAACTGGCCCCACAAGGCAGGAGATTAAATAAACTGAAGGTCTGATTTGGAATCACATATGGAACATCAGGCAAGTGAAGTAGAAATGATAATAATAAGCCACTGTTCTTATAAAATGGGGAAATAAAATGCAACTAAATATTTGATTCACACAATATCATAAAGATCATATTCATATCACTCAGCATGGGATTTATTTTAAATTAGTTCTGTCTGGGCTTTTTCTTTCATCTAACATGCTACTGAAAGGCATAAGTGTGCAAAATGAAGCCCTCTGTCAATAAAACTAATACAGTATGAAGAGCAGCCAGACATTTCTCCCACATTGTCCTCCATAATAATTACCAGGAAAAGTCCCAGTATTGATAGGGGAGGTTCTGTAGCATGTGTTTTGCAGGGGTGCAGATTATCAGTATTGTATCTTATATAAATAAGTCTCTTGTGAAAGAATGACCTGCGTAGACTGGAGAAATGGTCTATGATTAATAAGATGAGATTCTGTGCTTAAGATAAAATAATTGCATGCCCAAATACAGACTGGGGAATGACTGGCTAGGTTGCAGTACTTCAGAGAAGGACTTGGGAATTATTGTATATCATGCTGAATATGAACCAATAGTGTGGTCTTGTTACAAAAAAAAGCCAACAGCACACTGAGTTATATGAAAAGGAGTGGCAGTTGCAAATCTAGGGAAGTGATTCTTTCTCTATTCAGCAAAGGTCTGAGTATTGTGCCCAGTTTTCAGCCTCACATCTCAAGAAGGACATGGACAGTTTGGAAAGACTCCAGTGAAGGTCAACAAAATGATTAGGGCCCTGGGAGTCAAGATGTATAAGGAAAGGCTGAACAAACTAGGTTGTTTAGTCTGGAGAAGAGAAGACTAAGGCGGGATTTGATAACTGTCTTCAAATACCTGAAGGGTGATTATAGAGAGGATGGAAATGGGCTTTTCTCTGTGGCTGTAAGGAACAGGAGTAGGAGCAGTGACCTTAACAGGGGAAAATTAGGTTGGGGATTAGGAGGAACTTTCTGACTGGGGGGCGTGGGGAGGGGTCAAGCATTGGAATGGGCACCCTACAGATATTGTGGAATCTCCATCAATGGAAATTTTCAAGCACAGGTTAGACAGACACTTGGCTGAAATGCCAGTCAGGGATGATCCTGCTTTGTGAAGTCCCTCCAAGCTTGGCTTTCCTATGAGTCTATGACTCATCTGTGCATGGAGCTGTATAGGTTTCCAAAAGCTAGTTACAAATTACATTGGTGTTTCTAACTCCTTGTTTGCAATGCTCATGAGCAGGTTAAAGATATCACCAGGCATTTTAGAAGCCCTAAAAATGTACCACTATAATTCAAATCGCATTGCAAAAACAAACATACAAAAAACTCCAAAAACTAAAGCTCCTAGAATTTAGGAGGGGGAAAATACAGTTTTATTGCTAATATCTAAGAGTGATCACAGTGAAGGACAGAGGCATTTTCAACAGAGCAAAAAATCACAGCAGTTTTGCAACAATTTTTCTGATTGAACTAAATATCTATTAGAGTAATAACTATAAACTATGAAGTATCTGAAACAAGGGCTATTATGTAGCTAAAGTATTGTATGGCAATCAAACAAGCCATTTTAATGCAAAGAGGAAAAAGCTGCTTTTGCCTATTGCTTGTAAAATAAAGTGAACCCCAGTTGTATATAGTCTCAGACTACAGTCAAGTGCCTAATGAAATACAGATGATGAGCAACAACTATATGACACAGTAAATTAAAGCACTGGCCATGTGTAGACAAAATGAGAGGTATGAGTGCACAACACTTTATAATGGACTAAATGCTTTTGCACCGCTTTAATGGTGTCAGTGTTTACACACCTTGATGGCATATTGTGCACTAATTCCAGCTGCTGCAGGATATTGAGTGGTGTAATGCACCTTAAATGACGTGGGGGCAGATGTAGGGCTGCCCCTACAGCCAGGGAGCGAAGCAGCAAGCTCTGTGCAGCTCAGAGACTCTGCAGCAGCCCAGGAAAGCAGGCTCCAGCCAAGAAAAGTGGTGAGCCTGATCTTTTTTTTTTCCCCTCCCCCTGGAGCCTCCCTGCCTGCCTAAGTTGCACAGGGGGCTGGTGCTTCCCTCCACGGCTGCGGTGCCCTCCGGGACTGCCTGAGCTGGGTACCACCTCCGCGAGGCCAGCCGCTGCCATGGGAGGAAGCACCAATCTCCCCCCCCAGCCCAGGGACCGTTCCACCCACCAGAGAGGCAGGTAAGTCGGCAGGGACATGGGGGTTTAATCAGCCCTAAATTGAAATGGTGTGTTTTAAAACCCACCACTTCAATTTAGGGCCGCTGCTTCATCTACACATGCCCCTAGACCACGATTTTTAAACACCATTAGTATCCTAAAACTATACTTGGGCACTTCAGTATGGTCACCTAGCAACACAGCTCTTTGCCATGGGCTTTACTCCTGGAGACAGGTCTTATTTTATGTCCCACACTACTGTATGCAGGATATAGGAACATAATGCTTCACAGGCTGAAAATTCCAGCGTAGATAAAGACCTGAGGGAAAAACACTATATTAATTTGATCCACAGCAAACACTGCAACATTTGAAGCCCTTCATTAAGCCAGTGTTCCATATCATGCATCTATCATGTATTCCATGTCTTATAACATTTCACTTGCAAACCTATCCCCTTCAGCTGTTCCATATCTGAAGATGTACAAGGGAGGTTATGTCTTAATGGCACTAAGAACTCAGTACCCACAACTGGGAAACCAATAGTAATAATTACAGTAATCAGACTCACTAAACAAAAATTCTCCATCTTCATTACAAACTCCAGAATTATTTAGGGATTTTATATCTGGGTGGTTGGTCCACCACTACCATTTTTCCATTCATTTATTGTATACCACAAAATTAGCAGTGAAATCCTAAATAATAAGAGGCAAGGACTTCTGGTTTCCTTACAGAAAGCAACAATGAATTTTACTTCTTCTCTACTCTGAAGGAGAAGTTGTAAATTTCAGTGGCTCGGAAACCATAAAGCACGACTCTGATAAAAGAGCTATCCCTTAAGAAAGCCACTGACCTTTCAGTGAAAAATTCATTTAGAATAAATCAATTTTGCTGTTTGCCATTCTATATCAAGCTAGCCTACAGATGAAAATGAGTTTAATGATTATTGTTTATTGTCAACTGATTACTCATCCAATTTCTCATTACTGAAATAAGGTGTTAAAAATCAAGCTAATCTTGCACTCAAAGAAGACATTACAAACAGCTGTTTTATTCAAAAAACGTTAGCCCTTCTTTTTCCCTGTAGTCTCCCTAGGGATCCCACAGGGATACACTCTTATGTGGGATGCCAACTGCTGACTATTCATCATACTCCTACTCCCCAAGGGCCCATCTACCTTGAATCATTTATCACTGGGTGTTGTGTGTGTTGCTGCAGAAATAAATCAGAACAGGGAACACCAGATGCTCATGCATCCCATAGTTCTGAGTTAATTTATTGAAGAGGGTGTTTTTATTCAGCACAAATGGAGGCTGTATGGTTCTCACTGGGCCAGGAGCAGCAGGGATGGTGATTTAGGCCCATTGAATAAAAGCACAAATAATGTTCCAAGAGACGAACTTAAAAGTAAAAGAACGTGAGCTTGGAAACACCCATGGGGTGAGCAAGCGGTTGGTTTTTCAATGAAAGCAAGTGATGAGAGAACTCCAAGAAAAATACACTTAATATGTAAGTGTATGGCCTTTGTTCTGGGCTCACAGTATCTTTTTGTTTCTTGCACTAGGCCTTGCTCCTGGATAGAACAACTAAATATCAAGCTATAAATCACAGGACTCAGGTTTGCTTTTCTTTCTTTAAGGTTCTATTATATAATAAAAGAGGTCAAACAAATGTGAAGCAAGCTGTGCGTTGCAGACTCACAAAGTGTAAAAGGCCATGGGTCTTTTCCAAGCACCCTTCAAGAATGATAGGCCTCATCCTAACATGAAAATCTATTTTTATCAAGGATCATGCAGAGACTTTCCAGCACAGTAAAAGCTTCCACTGTTCTTGTTTTCCTTAATGCCTTGCATTAGTTATGCTCAGAACACCTTAATTTAGCCTTCTTGTTAAATTACTATACACCAGGGGTGGGCCTGATGTGGCCCACCAGGCCATTCTATCCAGCCCACAGGGCCCCTAAAAAATTTAGAAAATTAATATTTATCTGCCCCTGGCTGCCTCTCATGGAGCCCTCAATAGCTTGCCAAAACTCAGTAAGCGGCTTTCCGTCCGAAATAATTGCCTGCCCCTGCTGGACATTACAATAGTCTTATCCACCTTCAAAACAGTGTCTGCAGCTGAAGAATACAACATTTGTGGGGTCCCATCCATTTCTTTAAAACACAAGACATCTTTCTAGTCCTTGCAAGCTTGTCACAATTCATAGCCCATCATCCACAGAGCCTCAGAACTTGTAGTATTCAAGTCAATGGGAGCTTTAATCATTGACTTCAGTGAGCACAAGGGCAAACCTGGAATAGATCAGAGGTCCTGTGGAAGAAATGGTATGTAATAATTTATTTAAAGACTAGCTCAATTAAGATTGTTTGGTCCTGACCAACTGCCACCTTCATTCTGGCATTGCCTAATTTTAAAATATTATATCCTTGATATTCCTGTCATGTGAGATAATTCCCTACTTACTAAAAAGTCAGAGGAAAAGCTAAGATTAGAACTCATAATTCTTCCATGCTTCCAAAGTATTGCCCAGGGATGGAGAAGGTGGTAAGAGCAGCAGTCATTCCATGTATTTCTCCTCGCTTAGCAAGACAACACTGTGCCTACCATATCAGAATCATACTGTGGGCTAAGAGTATACCCAGTGCTGAGTGCTGTTGACATGCAGCTGTAAGGAGCTGAAGCATGCTCTTTCCAGCTGAAATGCCCAAGTAATATCACAGTATGCCACTACCAAGTTCTGAGCATGTACAAATGGCACTGTATCAGAGTCATAACCAAATAAGGTAGATTTTATGGTGGCAGGACAAATGTACCTGCCTGACCCTAGGACTCATTTGTTGCCAAATCTCAATTACCTACTTCAAACTCATTTAAAAATGGCTTGGCAAGAGGGATTTTAAATTGTCCATTTACCCTTAACCTCACTTTCCAACACTGAAGCACCATTTTAATTAATCTTTTCCCAAAATATTCAGCTGGAAGTTTGAAGAATCATCTTGAAGAATTTCAGGCCAAAGCATTAGTCTTGGGTAATGTTATAGGTCGGCATAATCAGCACTTTATATCAGAAAGTGTTAGGTACTAGTCTCCTGTCTCTGCAGCCCAGCAGAATTCAAGAGAGCCCAATATCCTGTAAAGGGCATAAAGGCTATTTCAGTAGCTGCTGAGGGTATGTTTGTACCCATTCAGTGTACAAATTGATTACCCCCCTGATCCCAGGACTACTGCCAAGCAACAAGTCCTGTCCATTTGCTCCCACTGCACACACCAGAGGCTGAACAAATCTTGTACAGTTGCCAGTAGAGTGGTGCTGAGTGTGCCCAGCACCAGTGGCCGGAGCATACCCAAAACTGAGATCCCAAGAGCATACCTGAGCCCATATCAAAAAGCAACCCCAGGTGATGGTTCAGTAGGTGGCATGTGAGGAGCAAGAGTGAGTGGGTAGGGCTGATTTTGTAGCAGTGGTCTCAGACTCACCATGGAGGTGGTATAGACACAACTGCCATGTGCTCCAGTGCCCCTCCAAAGCTCTTAACAGTAAAATCAGGAGTGTTCTTTGGACAAGACTGCTATGAAACCTTCATGAGGCCCAATTGAGAAATCCTGATTAGCCAAAGTTTTGTTTATCCTCTCAACAGAACAGAAATACCACTAAATCAGGGATCTTCTCCCCTTAAGCACAAGCAAACATTAGAAAAAAATACCATAAATTGCAGGGTTGGTGGTTCAGGTTGCAGCATAACATAATTTGCATTCTAACCCTGTTTTCTCTCACATATAGCTCTCTGAAAATGTCATCCTTGGAGCTAAAACACATGTCTCAGCCTAAACGTAAATGTGAACTTTGTGGGGGGGAGGGATTGAATCAAACCCCTACAGCTGTTTCTGAATTATCCGGGAGGGAAAAAAATTAACATTTCCCAGCATAAACATTATCTTGGGTTTGTTTGGGGTTTTTTTTTAGTTTTGTTTTCTTTTCTTTTCTTAGTTCAAGGGGAACATTTTGTTTATTTAATGTTAGAGTATTTTATTTTATTTACATGTTGGCATAGCACATCTGTAGTTCTCAGTGAGACATACTCAAATTGATATATTTGGGGGAAATGGTTTAAATTTCAGATTTAATTGGTAAATCCAAATTACTAGACACATTCATTCTGAAACGAGTTAAAAACATTTTGTTCATCAGCTGAGCAGGATGAACCTTGTACACGTATAAGCTGTATTTCCTAAACTCCTCTCACTTGATTTAGAATTACTTTCAGGTTTTGCTTTTTTAATTGCCCAAAGATTTTTAAGTAGCCTTTTAATTTGCACTCAGAATTTTGTGGGGGAGATTTGTTATGAGCAAAACATAGCAGTTGCAAATATTAGTATTTGAGCATCTGACTAAACCTGAAGAAGCTATCGCATTGTTAATTGTCTGTAATAAATGCTGTGATTTGAGCCCACAATCAGTTAGTTTCCTGTCTGCATAAGGAAATTCACCTTCATTACTATACTAATACAATTCTGCTATAGTGGCATAACTGCCCCTGTGGACACACTTATTTGGAATAGCTGTGACCTTCAGTATAGCTACCTTTAGTTTTAATCATTTGCAGACACAAAATAAGGATATGCATGCATAGCAAATAGGGCAGTGCGAAGTTTTGGGTGCTGATTCAACCCGATTCGGTGGCCAAATCTCCAAATCTGAATCAAATCAGGGAACTAATAAAAAGGTCCAAATCAATTCAAAGCTCTCTGAATTGATTCAGAAAATATTCAGAGAGCTTCAATGATTAGGGCAGTCCCCGGTGGCTGCAGCAGGGAGCTGGAGCCGGACTCAGAGCTGGTAAGTAGGGGGCAGGGGAGGGAGGGCTGCAGGAGAGGGAATGGGACCATGGGGGGACCCCCACCAGGCCCTGTCCCCTCCCTGCTCTCCCAGCCCCCCCCAACTGTACCCTCCCCATGGCTGCCCCCCCCGCCACAGCTCCCAGTGCTTTAAAAAAAAAGCCCCTACTCACTGGGTGCTGCCAGGTGGGGGGCAATCCCTGCTGCCCCCCCCCTTCACTATCCCAGCCCCCCCACGGCTGCACTGCCCATCCCAGCTCTGGCCCTATAAGAAAAAAAAATGAAAAGAACTCCAAACTCATCAGCTCCTGCAGCAGCTTCAGGGCTTTGGGGGGCTCATGGAAGAACCCCCCATGTGGCGCGGGGCAGTGGAGATTGCCCCCCCTGCTGGGCAGGAACCAGTGAGTCCAGGGTTTTGGGGGGGTGTTCCTTAAAGGACCGGACCTGGGGCAGGTGGGACAGCCATGGCGGGGCTGGGACAGCACAGGGGGGAGGTCAGGGGGGCTCATGCAGAACCTCCCCATGCAGAATGGGGCAGTGGGAAGCAGCAGAGATTGTCCCCCCGCCCAGCAGCACCCGGTGAGTCCAGGGTTTTTTTTTTTCCAAGGCACTGGGAGCTGGAAGAGCGGGTGGGGAATGGGGCCTCTGTGATTCAGAGATTTGGCAGCAGCCGAATCAGAGTTGGCCAGATCGATTCAGGACAGTGATTCGAATCACCGAAGCGAATACTAGCTGCTTCACACAGGCCTAATAGCAATCCTTTTCAAGATTGTCCAGATATACAATATAGACTCTGCATAAGGGCATGTGGGCAGGTGGGTCAGTGACTGTGCACACATTTGTGCAGATGCTAGATAGATTAGGTAAAAAGACAATATATATGTATAAAAATATTTTCTTGATTTAATAGAAAATTTAGGAATTAGTTATAGACTAGCTGAAACCCACAAAACATTTGCAATTACATTTTTATTGCAGAAGTATTTATTTAAATACAGAATTTTTAGTTATCCTCTGACTGAATACTTTAACAGAATCAAAACTTGTCACCCTCAAAAAGTACCATCCCCGCCGCCCTCCTGCCATCTTCCCAGGACAGCCAGCCCATTCCTGGGTGGTCCCAGGTGGCAGGAAGGTGGTAGGGATGGTGCACAGGGTGCTGGAAGCCCACCAAGCCCAAGCTTCCCTGAGCACACCCGGGCTTCCAGCGCCCAGTGCACCGTTGGATCCAGTGGGTGCTGCCTGTGAGCTGGGGCTGCACCCGCACAGCTAGCACCCCACCCAGGGAGCCATGGGGGGCACCGCTGCCACGGAGGGAAGTACTGCACCCCCCCCAGCAGTTTTGGTGCTGTGTGACCCAAAAGAAGCTCACACAGGCCAGCTCTGCTGAGGAGCTGAGGAAAAAAAAAAAAAGCAGCAAGGGGCCTGATTTCTTTTTTTTTTTTTCCCCGGAGCCTGCTTGCCTCTCCCACAGCTGGAAATCAAGCTGCTGGCAGGCCCTAAGGTGTGGGGGACCCCAGTGCTTCCCTCCATGATGGCAGCATCCCCCGGAAAGCACCAACCTGCTGGCACAGCACCCAAATGGTCCCAGGAGGCATCACTGCTGCAGAGGGAAGCACTGGGGGCCCACTGCAGCTCAGGGCCCACCAGCAGTTTGCCCTCCAGCCACAGGAGAAGCGGGCAGGCTCTGGGGAAAAAAAGAAAAAAAGAAAAAAGGATTGTATCCCTCACCGCTTTTTTTCTTCTTTTTGGTGGAACCTGACAGCTGTCTGTCTAGAGCACTCTGATTGGTTGTTTCAGTAAGCATTGTGCTTGGGTGCCGAAACAGCCAATCAAAGTACTCCGGACAGACAGAATGAGCCTATTATTATTATAGATATAAAGACCCCCGTCTGGTTAGTAACTTTAACCCATTAAATTTAGTAACCAGCCTAACTTCAAGTGTCAGAGCAACATCATTGAAATCAATGCCACCATTTGCATGCTTAAAGTCAAATATGTACTTTACAGTCTTGCCAAACCGTGGCCTTAAATGTATCATGGATACTGCTTTGGTGAGGTGTCCTCTTGGTATGGTCTTCAGGACTGTCCATCTTAACTTCACAGCTCTCTCAGCTGCAATATATCACTCAAAAGATAATTGTATTATTACCTTGCATTGTAAGGATCCCAGGTGACATCTCTTAATGAGTACTCTACCTACATGCATTACATTTTACTGAGGCATAACAATCCCTGAAGACTCATTTAAGGTGGTGATAAATTAGATTGTGCATAGTACAAATATTTATCTTACACCCTTATTACACGTATTTCCTTCTCACTAGTTAGTTGAATTAAGATAGATAAAGTCCTTTAAGAAGAGTTTCTTTCCCCCCTCTTGCCACTCCGGCAAGAAAGTCATACTTTATTTTGAATAGAGACATGAAAATTCAAGATTCCTGGGATGATTAATACTGGTTAGATTTAAAATATGTGCCTGGCTTGTTTAAAATCTGAAATATGACTTTTTTTTTTTTAAGGACCTGATCCCGTTAACACTGGCAAGTTCAGTGTATGATGTAATGAGTTATTTACATTGATTTCCTAGGAAAGGAGAGAAAAGAACTCAACTGGAATAATACTAACTCACTGGCCAGCTGAATGTCAGATGGAGGGGGTGAATGCAACATGTCAATGACCATCTCACCAGTCTCACAAAATCACATCTCATTCTATCACATCTCCACGCATTTCATGAACACCATTTCCAAGATACTGGTGGAAGTCAGAGGAAGGGTAGTCAAACCCGATGAGCTACTTGTTCCCAAGGGTATGCTCACCTGGAGTGCAGCACTGCCTTAGGCATACATCCCCTGAGCACAATCAAAACTTACCTTATTGGTCATTAATGTTCCTGGTATGCTTCTACAGGATCTGGTATTACTACAGCCAGGAGACCTGTAGGAATTCCCTTGGGGAGCTCAACCCCCTCTGGGAATTGGAAGGCCCTGTTTCCTCCTGTGTTGTTGGAAAACCAAACCATGACCCAAATCTCCACTTTTCCGATGATCTGACAGGCTCTCCATGTACCAAAATCAAGGTACATGGTGATAATCACCAAACCCCAAAAAACTTCTTGATGCCTGATACAATAGCTGAACTCAGGTGTAAAATGTGGTCTTTCTGAAGAGGCATGGTTTTTACACAATGGCATTGTTTCTGAAGATGATAAACTACGTACAGACCCAGAAATGCAGTGTGGCCTGCTGAACAGAGCACTGCTCTGGGATTCAGCAGACATGACTTCTCTTCTGAAGTCTGCTTCTATAAACTTAGTTCCCTTCTCAGACTTTCTCTTATCTATTTAGGCTGAAAACTCTTTGCAGCACAAGTTGCCTCTCACTGGGTGCATCAACATGTGCACGTAATGCAATGCAATAAAGTCCAGAGCCATTTCAGCGGGAGTCAACAGCTCCTGGGCTCAGCAGCAATTTGAGCTGAGGTGGAGCAGCCCTGGGCTGGCATGGGAGGGGCATGGGAGATAAGTCTCAACTCCGGGTGGTGGCATCAGGCAGTGAAGGGACTGGCTGGGGCACAAGAGTGCAGAACCTGAGTAGCTGTGTGGCTAGGTGGCAGGCAGCCCCTGAATTTTAGCACCCTTGTGCCGTCACCATCTACATGTGTGTTTCAGCACAATTACTTACTCCAGTGTAAGATAATACTGTCAAAGACAGTACTATCTTATGGTGGAGTTAATTAATTTACTGAGCTCTAATACCAATACACATGTAAATGGTGACCTTCTACTGCAAGCTAATTAGTCCACTCCACAGTAAAGCGCAGGTGTAGATGCACCCGCTGTGTATTTGTGCAGAACCTAACACAATGCAGCTCTCAGGCTTCGACGGGGCCATTGTTTACTACTGAAATACAAATAGTAACCAGCAAAA
>NW_017728906.1:45899430-45901846 GCF_001723895.1 Crocodylus porosus | reverse complement strand
AAAAAATGTGTATGCACAAGTGTTTGAAAGATGCTTCCCCTGCAAGGTTTACGTATGAAACGTCCATGACACCTTCTGCTGCCTGGTCGATAAAAGCATGCATACAATGCTTTTGGAGGTCAAAGAAAAATAAAAGGCTCTGCTCCTGGAGTTCCTCTTTGAAGGAATTAAGATCCTTTGAAGGACTGAGGATCGGCAATGAATAATGTATCAACTCCTGTCACATTTTCTTTCAGTACTAAGCTATCAGTCACATTAACAAAACAAGGGACATCACTGCAGGCTACAAAGGTCCCAAGATATTAAAACTACCTGTGCTTCTGAAGCTCAGTCAAGCCTGATTTGAATTACTGTGGATAGTTCATAAAAGTCCTCACCGTCTTCACAACTTTTTAAATTGGGGTGCTCAACCACCGGCCCATGAGCTAGATCTGGCCCACAGCATTGTCCCCATCTAGCCTACAATTTCCCACAGGCTTAGAAATTTTGGATAGGGGAATGGTGGCACCACTCCCTGACTGTCACATTTCCAAACGCATGGAGAGCCCTGGGCCCTGTGTATTTCATTGGGCACCTAATCTCAGTGTGCCGGGCCAGTGGGGAAAGTGTCAGGTCTCAGGGCCTGATCACAGGACACGAGGGGTGAGACAAGGTGGTGCCATGTGCCTGGTGCTCCATCCAGCCCAAAGACTGACCCCATGCCACTCACCTGGGCTGCAGAGCCAAAAGATAGAGCACCACTGCTTTAAAACATGGTCAGCAACTTTTCAGAGCTGTGGGCTGAAACGACCGAACTCAGGTCCGAATGGCAGCTGTTCTCTGCCAGTTTCTCCCCAGCACCAAGCTGCAGCATGGGCACAGCTCCTTGCTACCTGGCCCCAGGATGGGCAAACCCCCTTCCCCCTGCCCGTTGAAGGAACGCCATCATAGCCCCCCACTGCCAACGTCCTACCAAACCCCTCAGCTCTGTGGACAGTACCCAGTGCCTCTGCAGCATGAGTTGCATGTTACTGCCCCATGCATTAAACAAATCTCATTTTAACAGGAAAAGATTCTGGACCTGTTCAGTGGCAAAACTCAAGATGAAGGTGTGGCTGTTTCTATAGCAACCATATGCAACCTTCCTGCAGGTTTGACTTTTAAAAAGTACCATTCGGGTCAATATCACATCATCACTCTTCAAAATGTAATTATATACAGGCTGAGTTTGTAGCTGCCCTCTAAATCAGCCACTGGTTTTATTGTCAAATGTGGTATTAATGTCATATGTTTGTCATTTATATTGAAAGCCCCATATGACAGGGGCTGTGTCTTCGTAAGAGCACCGAGACTGGCAGTTTTACAGTAATGTCTCCTGATGCTGAAGACTGCCATTCATGGGAGTGTTGTGACTACAATAGCTTCTGGATCAGGCCCTGAACAGAGAAAAAAAGCCTTAGTAAAAATTATCAGTAACATAAATAGCTATGTTTGTTCTTACTGTGCTTGGGTTTGGCAAATGTGAAAAAGAATCTTATCTTCTTTTTTCCTGCAAGCCCCACTGCCTATCTTTAGAAAGCTAATGTTGTTTTAGAGCAAGCAGCTCAATGGATGTACACTCTAACAACTGTTGGCTTTCTAGAGGCCAGAAAATGAATGCTAAGAAGTCTCAATGGAAAAGGGAAGGTTTGATCACCTCAGTACAACAAGCATCTTTGTGCTACGAGTCCCTCCTGCTTTTCCTTCCTGGATGAGGACATGGCCATGGGCTGGCCGCCAAAACAAGTGTCCTAATGCAAACAACACTTCCATATTTCCTCAAGATTTCTTGACTTGCGTCAACTATTGTTTTAACTGATGAAGTCCTTGCTATTGTGCCAAGTCAAATTATTTCCCCTAATGATGAGCACAATTATCTAACAACATTCTGTGAACAACTGTAATCCTGTCCTCTGTGTTTTAGACACCTGTATCTTACTTAGTTAATATCTGATAATAGAGCCTTATGTGGGACTATGCTTTAATCCCATTCTCTGGGTTTTTTCCTTACATTTTATCCTGTTCCTGCCTGCAACAACTTAAATCCTGTTTTCTCCTATATTAGGGACAGATATTTTAAGTAAGTGAACCAAGTCTATGTCTGCAAATCAGCTTTTTCCCTTATCCAATTCTTCTGGCTGCCAGTAGGTACTAGAGGTCCCCAAATTGTTTTGCCAGGTTTAATCTGGTTACTTGCAGTTTCTTAAATATATCACTATTGCTGCAATACTGCACATATAAAGAAAAACTAAGACTGCACCAAATGTTCAGGGATGCCGAGAGAACGAATACTACAGTGTTTCAAGTATAAATCCATTTGTGTTGCTGCAGTAATTGACTTATTGGTGCTACAGAGTTAAATATATTATAAAATGTAGGTCCAAAAAAAAAAAAAAAA
>NW_017728906.1:45872434-45899330 GCF_001723895.1 Crocodylus porosus | reverse complement strand
CAGGGATGCCGAGAGAACGAATACTACAGTGTTTCAAGTATAAATCCATTTGTGTTGCTGCAGTAATTGACTTATTGGTGCTACAGAGTTAAATACATTATAAAATGTAGGTCCAAAAAAAAAAAAAAAAGACATGCATTGTACAATGTCCTTTAAACTACACACATAATTTAAACTTGGCTTTCATTCTCTGCTTATGAAAACACACTGAAGTCTACCTCCAGCAAGATGGCCAACTGGTATCCTTCAAACAGTGGTTCTCGGCCTACTTAGACCAGAGACACCCTTCAATAGATTCAAGGCACCCCTCAGAAAATGCCAGCTCTTAGGTTTCTCTTTTTCTGAATACAGAAAAATAATACAGAAAAAATCTTCTATTGCAAAGAGCCCAGAAATACCACAGCAGGTTAGTATGTGTTTAATACTGTGGATTCCTATGTGAAAACTCTGGGTTCATCTTGTGAATAGTGTTTGCACACCTAATGGTGCTAACTTAGTGCAGCACCCTTGAAAGGATCTCAAGGCACCCAGGGTGCCATGGCATCCTGGTTCAGAATCACTGCCTTAGCTCTTACCAGGCCAACATTGCAAATATAGAATGAGGTAGCAATCTTTCATTTAAAAAATAATATATTGTGCTCCAAGTCATTTTTGTCTGCTAAAACATGCAAACATTTGGTACGGGGTGATCCTCAATGTCTGAGCAATGTAATAGTCATGTAAAGATAAAATGGAAATTGAAGTCATAAATGACAGGGATGTTGAGAGGACGGTGTCATCCACCGAGAACTACATGCTAGAGACTTGACTGTTAATGTCATGCAGGTTAGAGAGTATTCTCACTCTTTATCCTTTTATTAGTTACAGACCCCACTTGCAGAAAGAAGCTTAGCCAGGAGGCTTTCCAGGATATTCTCAAACTATCATAAAAATACACTGCAGAAAGAAGCAGACAAAACTACCCTAATTTAGGTAAGATGCACTGTTTAGGAAAGTAAAGTTGTGTTTGCGTCATTGTGTTTATAAATGACAGAACAAAAAAGAAATACTGAGAAGCTAGGACCACTCCACACTGAAGGGCTGGACCTTCATGCCACTGGGCCCACTCTTAGTGAATTCAGTGGTAACCGAGGGTTCTGATCATCTCCCAAAAAGCACTCCACAATTTAAAGAGCAGGTCCTGGAAGTTACCATAAACCTCACTTGAGTAGCTACCAGTATGAAATAAAGGTTTGGTGCAAAGCCTGCTAAGTCATAGGAGTCTCTCTACCAATTTCAAGGCAGTTTGGAGAAGTTCCTAAGTGTTACACTGGGTTAAAAATGCCTAAACATGAGACCAGAGTTCTCTGCAATTCATGAGACATCCTACCAGAATGCAAAGAGTAAGAAATATTTGAAAATAACAAACTAATTGCAGTCATCAATTATCTTTATACTGGAGGTTGATTCAAACATTCATCTATCCTTCTATGAGTTCCCTGTATGCCAGTCCTGTTTCTGTTAACTTACAGCTTTACACATCGTGGACCATGTGGCACACACCAACATACAGACCTTGCCCAGTTACAGGTGGAGGGGGCTTGATATGCCTTATGCCACTCAGCATCCTATGTATACAGCAGTTAAAGAGTGCTGTCTACTGTACAGCAATTCAGCTTTTACTTAATCAGTATTGCCTTAATGAGGCTGCTTATGACATCTTCTCATTAATGAACTTTCATTGGTGACCCAATCCATTTTTAGGTCATATATAGGTCCATGATTTGTGCCCACTCTTTCACACACAAGGAATTTCCACGTATGCTAAATGAAAGCCAAGTTCTGTTCCTGTTTAAATCAGTGGTAAGACTGCCCCTGACCTCAATCATGCTTAATCAGCCCTCCTTATTGACTAGTAGGATTGCCTCGTTTATGGAATTTTACTCCATTAAAACACAGGGTTGCTTATTTTTCTAAAACAGAACAACTGATCTTGCCTCAGCGGGTTTTGTTCACTTTGCGCATTTTGTTTGGTGGAATCAAATGGTGAATCTCTGAACCTGCTGAGAAGCCTTAAAGTGAGCAAACATTCCATGTGGAAAGTGCTGAAATACATTTGCATGCTTCCCTAGGGATAACATCACTGTTTGATACAAATATTTTTGAAACTTAAAACCAACTTAAAACCCCAAAGCAAACTAGAAAGGCTAGCTAAATTAAAACAGATCTAAATCCAACAGAGAATGAATTTGCTTACTGCTAATCACACTTTCCACAGAAAAAAAAATGTTAGTTGTTGATATCTGTGGAGGTTCTGCTTTTTGTGAGAACTAGCTTTTTTGAAGGCTACAGGCCAAACCCCCTTGAAAGAGGAAAGGTCACAAATGCAACAGATCAAGGGTCAAACACATGAAACAGAACAGAGGCCAGACACATGAGTCTCAGTAACCACTTGAGAGATGATCTTGGTCAGAAACCAACAACAAGTGACAAAAAATAGAAGACATGATGGTAACAAAAATGCAAACAGGTGTTTTACGCTAAGAACAACTTGTGTGTTGGGAGAGGGGGTGGGGAGAAATCAATCCATGATGTACTTTCTGCTTTTTAATGCAGAAATTAATTAACCAAAGAAACCTTCGGAGGAATGTGAACAAATACGTATCACAAATAGCACAGGTATAGTGGGCTCACTGGACAACTGATTCCATAATAGAATTGAGTCCCGGCATAATACAAAATGTACTTCAATGCATGTGTTGCTTTAGGTAAAGAAAAGGGATGCTTTTGTTTGCAAAGGACTTCATTAATCACACCTCAAAAGGAGTTCACACTACAAAAGCTTTGCCTGTATTAACCTTTAGGCTGCCCTGACACCCACAGACTTACTTCCATAGAATTCATTCAACTGCCAAAGAAGAAAAACCCTGGCAGCCAAAAGGTTAAAGAGATGTAAAAATCTAGGCACTCGTGATGCCTTTTTCCCCCCTCAATAAACATGGTTGAATAATGATTGTTGAGGGGATTTTTGTTCCCCCTTTCCTCAGAAGAAAATGGGAAGGTGAAGATGCCACCAGAGCTTTTATTTTAAAAAGCAAGTTTTTTTTTCAATTGCTTACAGACAAAAGCAGAATGCAGCACTGTTGCCAGACCACCTGGGACAGAGGGAGATGGGGAGACTTCCAGATGGATTTTGAGACAATGGATTTATATTTATATAGCCAGAATAAATGTTTTTCCTCAGATAGCATTTCCCTTTGCTGTATCTAGACCACCAACAAGAGAGGGAGGCACAGAAATTCTATTGCATTAATAGTCTCGGTGTTTATCGCTTTGACATTTATTAACTTGTGGGAGCTGTTTATTGAGTCATAAACTCTACTAATGGGGATATTATCTCTAAATTATACAAGTACTTCAGTATTTGGGTTAGTTAAAAGAAAGGCTTAGTGCAGTTACAGAATAACAATTTATCACAATTACCAGCATGAGCCCATGATGGGAATTTAATTGCTAATTTTTGGTTTATATTGTGAAAATCTACAATAATAACTCATGACATGTAGCATATATGCATGTACACAAGCACACCTATCTATATTACCCTGTCTCTCTTCTACCTTCCAATATATTACAATGGCTGAATTGATTAGGGCCTCAATTCAGCAGTCTGCCCCTGTACAGCAAAGCATTTAAGCTAGTGCACCAATTCCAATGGACTTCCACAAGACTTGCACAATAGCAGTGGGTTTAAGCACATGCTTAAATGTTTGCCAAACTGGGGCCCAAGGGGATGTGTAGACGAAACAAGGGGTGTGTGCGCACGACACTGCATGACACTTTAAAGTGGGTTAAATGTTTTTGCACTGCTTTAAGAGTGTTGAAGTTTGCACACATTGGCGGCGTATTGCACATTAATTCCAGCTGTGGTAGCACATTCAGTGGTGTAACGTGCCTTAAATGACTTTCGGGCACAGCAAACTAAAATACCTCCAAGGAGTTTTAGTTTACTGCCCCACACCCACAGAGTGAAGCACTGGGCTCCGAGCGGCTCAGGGGCTGTGCAGGCAGCTCGTGCAGGCAGCCTGGCAGCAGCCTGGGAAGGCAGGCTCCACCAAACGGGGGGGGGAAAAAAAAAACAAAAAAAAAAAAAACAGTCAAGCCTGATCTTCTTTTTTTCCTCCCATCCCTGGAGCCTGACTGACTGAGATGCATGGAGACCCGGTCCTTCCCTCCATGGCTGTGGTGCCCCCCAGGACCACCCAAGCCAGGTGCCTGCAGATGGGTGCCACCTGGGGGAAGCACCTGCCCCATCCTCCACCCTCCTGCACCCAGGAGCTGCCCCACTCACCAGCAGCTTGCCCTCCCCTCCCCGCCACCAAAGAGGCAGGTAAGACATAGGTGTACATGATGCAGGGGTTTACTTCGCCCTAAACTGAAACGGTGTTTTTGAAAACCCACCGCTTCAATTTTGGGCCCCTGTTTCATCTACACATGCCCTAAAAGAGCAGCACAAATTGGAGAAGCCCTGGCTTATTTAAAGTCAACAGGAGTTTTTCCATTGACATTAAATGAGCCAGAATTTCAGCCAAAACTACAACCAGGGCCTGATACAGAGCCCATTAAAGACAACAGAAATCTTTCCATTAACTTCAATGAGCTATTGTATCCTACTTATATTGTGAGTCCAGGGTACCTTTAGTTTTAAAGGAGAAATTATTTTAAACTACCACTGAAGACATCTTGATTTTTTGTTGGTAAAGGATATTTCTATCCTAATGAATGCCAGCAGATTACACTATGTTTCAGATAAATAGCTGAATTTGATCTGACTTCTCTGCTTTTCATTATTGCTAGTTCTCCTTGTAAAAGTATTCTAGGAAGAGGGGAGGGAAAAGAAAACAGGCAGTTAGACTGAAAGGCAATGAAGTATGTTTGATTCATTTGTTTATAATGTATATCAGAAATACCTGTCTAGTTTTTCTAATGGATCTATAATTCCTCATCAGGAACCATGGAAACACATGGTTATGTCTGAACAACAATAAACCAGCAGGTTGCCATCGGTGATATGTGGGACATTCCTAGCCGACTATCGTTGAGTCACACTTCTAAAACGTCGGACATTGTTATAGGAAGTTCTTTGCAGATCCTCCATGGGAAGTTTGCCATGTGGAACGCTGAATTGTCTTTTGGACTACAGAGTGAAATATTACAGAGTGAAGAGGCACAGAAAGCCACTGGGTCTAAAAGTTAATTTTGGAGGCCTCTATGGCATAAGATGTGACCAGCTCCTATGAGAAGACATGGAAAAATGCTGTATGATGAGGAAATTTAGTCTTTCATGGCAATTCATCACAACATTGCTTATAGGTGCCTGGGTCTATCATACCGGGGTACATTTCATCTACTTGTGACAGGTTCAAATAACTTTAATTGGGACATGTAGGTGGGTAAAAGGGATCTGTGAGGAGTGGCAGCTAAGCTTTGTATTACCTACACTTGTTTCTTACTTTTTTTAGGGCAAACTGTTTGGCTAAAACAGCTGTACTGAAGAAGCAGATTTCCTATTCTCAGGTAATGGACTAAACAAGAGAAAGTTAATATTGGGTACATTACTACCTCCAGTAAAGAGATGGGGACCCAAAACCTTAGTCTATGTCTTTTAGCTCCTGCTACATAGAAAAAATATTTGTGAAGTGGGACAAGATGGCACTCCACTACTGAGATAGTTAAGATCAGTGGTGACTCCAGCGACTGTTTGCCATGTTATGCAATACCTGCTTTAATGTTGTGGCATTTCGAAACATGGTGTTGTTATCTCACTTGCATTCAGGCATCTTGTCAGCAATGTGGAGAGAGAGAGAGAAGGAGCTAGTGGAAAAACTAGAAGAGAGGCAGAAATGGTCCCTTGGCTTTAAACCACATTATAAAAACAATAAGGAGGAGTCTTCTATTTTGGAAGCACTGGCATCTGTAAAAAGAAGCCCTAGTAAAAAGTGCTATGTGGCCACACACAGCTTGCCAGACACATTGCAAGGAATTAAAACCATACCTGAACTTATTATGCACTGCTCGTAGTAGATCCTTCTGTGGTTCTTAGGGGCCACCTACATGAGAGGAAGGAAGATGGCAGACATGGAAGTGAGGAGATAATTCAGGTAAGGCAGTATTACAGAATATTCAAGGCTAAAATCTGATAGTTCTCTACCTTTCCTTCTAACAAAAAGCAAGCCTCCTTACCTCCTGGGTTATTAACTCCAGTAAACTCCTGTCACAAGCAGCCACATCAATATAATTCCTTGTGATACTGAACAAGCTCCACCTTAACACCAGCTAGGTTGTTGGCCGGCTCCTAGGTTGTTACCACTCCTGTTGCAATGTTGTTCTAGAACTTCACTGCTCTGATAGCTAGCAACCTTCTTCTAATTTCCAGCTTAAATTTATTTTTGATCAGTTTATATCCATTTGTTCTTGTGCTAACAAGGTAATTTATCTTAACTCTCGTCTTTTCCTGGTGTTTATTGGTTCCCCCTCCCCCCAATCACCCCACCCTCTCCCATCTGTATTTATAGGGAACAATCATATCCCCTCTCAGCCTTAGTTTTGTTGGAGTAAGAAAGCCAACCTCATTTAGTCTGCTCTCTTATGATAGGCTCTGAGGAAGATCAGGGGAATGAAGAACCTTTCTCTGCTCCTATTTCAGTTTGAACTCATCTTTCTTGAGCAGGAGTGACCAGAATCATGTGCAGTTAAATTATTAAATCCATTATAATCTCAATATTAATTCTTTGACAACACAAAGATTCCATCGTGTATGTAAATGAGAAACAAAATACATGTGAATCTCTGCCTCTAACATGGATTTACAATCAATCTTTTGTAGAAGTTCTGTGCTGTTGGACAGTCGATACAAAATTAAATACAATTTTTGTGAATTGAAGGCAACAAACTGAAAATCTACTTATACAATTACATCCATTTATAAAGACATCAAGAATTGATTTGGTCCTGTTAGAAAAGAAACTTTGAACTGGGAAGAAGTTTTATCATTCAGGCATCTTGTCAGCAATGTGGAGAGAGAGAGACAGCGAGGTTTATCATGAACCACATTTTTTTTATCTTTTTAAAAATTCCTATTTCTTTCCCAGGAAAAAAGCTGGCTTCCTTTATTTTAGATCAAACACCAGTATGTCCTCATCTATGACATGGAGGGCTTTTCTAAAATTATTGTCTCTTTATTTTTGACCCTGGATGGAGGCAGACCGTCACTTTCATGTCACTACAGACATCCTTCTGAGTAGCAGCAGACATGACTGTCATTTTTACAGCCAAAAACACTTCTTCAGATAACCAAAATCTCTTCTCAGTAATTAGAGCTCTATAAAGAGATCTTGTCAGACAAGTAAAGAGGCATTCCCAGGTCTAAAACACCTGCATTATGGAATTGAATCTATGTTTAATATGTTAACATATGGTAATGCAAGTGTGACAGGGGGCCGCTCTGAGGCCAACCTCTGTGTCAGCCTACCCACCTGTCTTGGGCAGTCCACCTGCCTATCTCACCTGCCATGCCTTGTTAGTAATTAAGTTGTTCATTAGGCAGGAAGCTGCCCTTCGTGAGCTCAGCTATACCAGGCAATGCATACACACTCCGACCTACCCTACATGTGTCCCATGCCTTGCAGGTGTTACTACTGTAGTCAACTCTATGTGCCCCTGACATTTAGCCCTCTGGCTCCTGTCTTTCAGCAACCAGCAGACACCGAGTTCTCTATTGACTGGCTTTCTGCACCCCGCCTCTCAGGCGCTCTGGGCTTGCTGTGCCTCTGTACCTGCACCCCCCTCTTGGGTGCCCTGGGCTTACTGCGCGCTTCTGGCTGTACCCCCTAGCACTCTGGGCTCACTGTGTCTGGCACTGGGCTCTACCAAATCATATGTCCTCTCTCTCCAAGCACTGAGGCCTCCAAACCTCCCCTTTTAACCTTATCCCAATCCTCCGGGGTAAATATGAACACAAACACAAGCCCCTAGGCTATAACTTAAATACTAACAATAACAACAGTGCTATGCCCCTTTAAGATAACAAACATCTACTCAGAGTAACATACTCCTATCTAGGTACCTGGAAGTCTTCCTGTAGTCATGTAGCACCTAGATAGCACAGCTGGGGAGCTCTGCTTAGCCTGCTGAGCCCCCTGGCCAGGCTTCTTCAGCCTTAAGGAACAGGCACATCTTAGTGCCCTGCTACAGCAAGATTAATATTGAAAACCAAAATATCAGAAACTTGGTTAAAATAAACAGTTTAAACTATTAGAACTACTTACTAGTAGATCATTCCATCTACTCTGAGTTCTATTAGTTAGTAGATAGAACAGTTCTACTACTAAATTCTGTATTTTTTATTTCATATTAAAACTATCTTTGATAGAACTATGATAGAAATATAGATCCATGATAGTTATAACTACAAATGTGAGCTCCAAAACGGCAACAGGTTTTACTTTGCTGAAATAAACTTTTGTACGATTCTTATATTCACAGTACATACAGAGTTTAAAATTTAAAACCATATTTAGACACCCATTCTCATGAAGAGTTGGGAAGCTAAGGGAGAGAGGTGAAGTATTATGCTGAAGGCACCACAGTGCATGAATAGAAGAGCCTGGACTTGACCTCAGAAGTTCCTGTAATAATATTTTTCTGAATATTATTTTTAAACTTTCCATTTTTTAGGCTGAGGAGCACAAGTTTTTACCGCAGTTTCTAAGGCAGTGGGAAAGATAAGGACATAACTAAAACAGAAAAAGTACTTTATTTACTTGCCAGATTTTATCTACATATTCATAGATTGTAAGGGGCTGGAAGGGAGTTGGCAAGATCATTGGGTCAGGAAAGACAACTGGAGTCAGGTGACCCTAGTGAGGTGACCATTCAGTCTCCTTTTGAAGATTTCCAGGGTAGGTGATTGCACCACCTCTGAAGGGAGCTTATTCCACAGTCTGGGCACCCTGACAGTGAAGAAGTTCTTTCTAGTGTTAAGCCCAAAACGGTCTTCCAGGAGCTTGTCGCCATTACTCCTGGTTTTCCCCAAGGGTGCCCTGGTGAACAGGTGTTCACTGAGCCCATGAAGTATTCCCCTGATATAGCTCGGTGAACACCTGTTCACCAGGGCACACTTGGAGAAAACAAGGAGTAATGGCTTCAAAATCCTGGAAGACCATTTCAGGCTAATGACCATTAATGACTGTTTCTATTCATACACACAACATAATACTTCACCTCTCTCCCTCAGCTTCCCAACTCTTGATGAGAATGGATGTCTAAATAAGGTTTTACACTTTTTCAGTGTTATCTACATGCAGAATATTCACATGAACTCTTTCAATCATTACACTTGAACAACAGGCATAACATCAACTAGTTTCAATAGGGAAAATGTTACCTTAGAGCGAGGACTAAGCCTAGATTGAAACCATCAGCTCTTTTTTTTGTGAATCTATTAATTTGGGCCACACATACAGCAAAAATTAAGATCTGAGAGCTTTGTACCATGCGTGTAAGAGATTTATTTCTATACTTGTAGGCTATAATTATCTCTGATACCAGAAGAATTTTATGCTGTAGTATAACCAACCCTGCTATTATTTCCTGAATAAACTAACTGCCTCTGACATAAACACTTCAGAAGCAGTAAAGGATGATGGAGAAAGTGATACAAAGTAAGCGCAAAGCAAGAAAAAATTAACATAATTGTTGTGCCAAAGTACTGTGACATGACATTACCAGTAATCATCATAAAAATCTTCTTGTTGGATGGTTTGGAGCAAGTCAGAAGTTGCTACAATTCATTAACATTGTAAGATTTGTTAGTACTTGTACATTCTACATACAACCAAACATGAAAATCATTTTAATGGATATATGTAGTTTAAGCATGCACACACACCTATAGAACAGGACTTTAGATTTTAAAAGAGCTAAAAAATATAAACTATACATCTACACTGGAATAAAAAATATAATTCAATGTCATCTATAGCTGTGATTCTTTATTTTTTAAGGAAAGTTTTCAGTATCTGTTCGAGTAAGCTTCATGACATTGCAACACGAATCCAGAAGAAATGACTTGCATAAACTAGCTATTCTTCAGTGCCAAACATATCCTCTATTAGGGGTAAGTATTTGATCCTTTTCACTGGAAGGGATTGTGGCTGTCCACTCCAGTCATCTTCATACTAAAATTGATAAAAAAGAAGAAGAAAAGCTAAGAACTGCATACTGAAAACAAAAATAATTAGAATTTTACAAAGCAGTGTTTAGCGAGTTGCTTTCCTAACACGCAAACATCACCTGTGAAGAAAACAGAAATGTTTAAAGCAATTGCTACTGTATATACACATTGATTAATGCTGCAGAATCTTTAAAAAGTCTATCACCTTTACTTTGCAAAAAAGGAAAAATTAAAAGAAAAAAGGATTGTACTATTTTTCTTTAATTGATACTTTTGATTTAAAAGCTTATAGGGTGGCTAGGGTCATCTTTACACATGCTGTGGGGAAAGGAGGAGATGGAAGCACTTTAATTACAGCAGCTCTTAGGAGCCACTCTAATTAAAGCACCCACAGCATCTCGTGTATTTAGTGTGCTGTGCTGCAACGTCATGGTAGGAGTGCTTTAACTAAACTTTGTTTGATGAACTTTAGTTAAAGGACCTCACTGCTATTTTCAAGTGCAGGGATGCTGAATATGTGAGATGCTAAGGCTGCTGGAGTGTGCTGATTAATCGACTGAGTCTGCTCTGACGCATGCTAATTAGCATGTGTCAGAGCAAGCATCAGACATATCCATAGGTGTTAAGACTTACTTTGAAACTAAAAGAGACTTAGACTAAGGCCTTGTCATCTTTAACAGGATAGACAGAAGGAAGAAAAAATGTAAGCTGCAAGATCAGAACTCCGAAGACTCAGTCACTGAAATTTTGCTTTGTCAAATATAATCATCTAACATTTTAGAAATATTCCTCAAAATGGATGTTAAGTCACTGCTGGAATAAATATTTGATTGTAAAGTTTAATGATTTAATAGAAGGTTTTAAATTCCCTGCTTCAGTTGGTCTTTCCTGTTTCTTATGGATCTTTCATTAAAAATCTACAGTATCTACAATACATCTACAATATCTTCAGTACTGTTTATTATAGCTATGTGGACATTGTTCAATTTAGACACAGTTTATTAACACAATTCATAGCCCCCTAACATATTTGTTATAAATTTTTGGGATAACTCTACATAATAATGTTGGAGTATTGTTGTCTTGTTGATGGTCTAGGACAATGGTTTTCAACCTGTAGTCACTAGGTCAATATCTACCCACACTATGTCTATGTCTACCCACACTTAGAATTCAAAGGGGTCTGGAACCTCTATTTGAAATTTCCAAAGGGGTTAACAAATGGTCTAGGAAGTACGTTAGAGGCAATATGGTTGGGATAGACTCCCTGATGCTTCTTCTGTCTGGTAACAGTGAAGCAATGCATTCTTCTTCATGTCTGAGGAAAAAGCAGCAAGGACTAAAAACATTTTGTCTGCAGGGCTGTGAAACTGGAGAAGACAGATATTCCTAGGAGTAGCTAGCAAACAACATTGGAAGATCAAAACCTTTCAAAATGGAAGAGGGTTATTCTCATCTGTGAAGAAAGATTAGCAGGAATCAGGCAGATTATAGGAGCTAGAGTCAGTATCTGTGTTCGGACCTTGGTTCTTATTGTCCAGCCAGCTTCTGAATTTTTGTTCCCAAGCTCACCTTTTGAAAGTGAGTTCCTACAGCAGCTCTCCTATGTATTTCATTAAGGTGATCACTGCCTTTGCTCCACTACGGAGGCCAATCTTGATCTACTTGCTTTACAATCACCTTCATTTCTTCTGGGATATAGCAGCCAAATGGTTAAGACATGTTGCTACATATTTAGAGATTTAAGGTTGAAACTCACTCTGGACTTGCACCTAAGCTGTTCTCAGTTGATGCATCTGTGAATGGCTACTTGGTCATTCAGCCTGGGGAACTGAAGGCAGCTGGACATAATGTCAGCCATGTCACTCCATTTAGCCTCTTGAAACCTACATGCTTTAACCACACTAGATCAGCAGACCACCTATACTTTGGCAGATTTTTTACCTCAACTATTGTTACTGCCTTGTTGCCTATAGACATTTCTGTCTGATAGTGAGGCAAGCAACAAGCATAAGTACAGCTACTGACTTCCTTATTAGACCTACAAACCATGCACACTGCCTTGCCTTCTCATTTGGCTCCACTTCTGCCATATCACCCACAAGAAATTAGTCAGTACTTAATGACTAAATGGAGGGGCAGATAGGCCATAAAAGCCAACGGAGATCTGGGGAAAAAAAACCAAGAAACATGATGCTAACTCTTGCAGCATGCATGCCTACACTTGTCTGCTTTTCTTACCCTCACTCTGTATGTGGTTCATCCTCTTTGACTGAAGTACACTGGGACATACAGACTGCACATATCTCTTTGTTTACACATCACAGGTGCTTATTATTACCCTTTTAGGTTTCACAGAGCTACCAGAACACAGATTGTGGCAGTATCCGTCTGTGGTGGTAAATCCCTATTAACAGTGTTTGAAAAGCACCACCATAGAAACACAAAACACACATCTGGTACAATGGGGAGGCTGTATACAATATGTGCAGAACCCTGTTCATACATATACTGGCAAGAATTTTCTTCCAAATTAAGAAGTTCATGAGAATTCCACCAAGCAAAACATAGCTATTGAGCAGCACGAGTTTATGTGGTTTATACTGCATAAGACAGCTAGCAGTAAAGCCAAGTAATATGAAAGTGAGGTTGACCACACAGCACTTGCAGACCACCGATGAAAATTATCAGCTGCTGAACTGAAAATGCAGCTAACAATATGCTTCCTAGATTAGCAAAAACAGAAGAGACTGAATTGAAACAGCAGGCAAGGATTAGGTCAAAAGAGTAATGCTCTGTGTGGGCTAAGAGGTCTTGGATTTATTTGGTATGACATTTTTAAATGAATTTAATTGGAATATGCACAATTCTATTCTAAAATGTTCCACTATAGCACCAGCATGAGACAGCAAGGTCAGATTCATCTCTGTGGTTTGTTGAAATGGCATTTTTATTATCCCAAGAATTAGGCTGACAGAGACAGATAAGTTGATTTCTCAATGCTACTCCCACTATGCGTCTTCCAAGGAACTGGGGCATTATGGGCTAATTTCCAGAGCGCAACAGAAAACTGTTGTTCTGTTCTGCAGTTTCGTGGGGTTTGGAGAGTGCATAATTCTTTTGGCCTCTGAATATAAGTTCTGTGCAGCAAAAAGTGTGAGGGTCAGTAGTTACACCCATATGCAGTAAGGAACACTCCCATTTCCCTTCTCTTATCTTTCTCCAGAAAACCTTAAATAATGCAACATCCACCACTGTGCACAAAAGGATTGTAGGATTTTCCCTGCCCTGCACTGGTTTTCTGCAGAAGCAAATTGTTCAAAACATATAGTCAAGATCTACAAAGATCGAGCTTCAGTTATTCTTTGTTGGGCAAATCAGTGATGGTCATAAGTACTAGCTGAACGTTGTCAAGGTAAGCATTCATATGGCATTTTTTCTACTGTTCATTTTTGTTTTAACTGTAATAACTTTACCTTTGGAGGAATCCTTATTGTCTGGAAACCAGTAATTGGATTCTCTCTCCAATTCAGCCCATCCACCAACTTCTTATAATCTACTTGCTCCTTGCTGTCTTCAAACCTAGAAGTAGAATATTTATACATAGGTTGATTCAATGGATGCAAGTATTTTTTTTTAATTAAATACAGATGCTCTGGTTTATTTTGTTACTTTATTTTATAATCCCTTCATGAAACGAAGCACCCATTCAAAATGCTATGAATACCCACTTAGTGACTGCTTTTCTAACAGATGGGTACTTTTGCATTCCCCAAACATTTCTTTGCATATACTTGATCAGGCAAAAAAAATCACAGCTCTTGTAGTTTAGTATCTGTTTTACAGTGCTACTCCAGATTTCATACGTTAAGTACCTTCTTGCTGTTTAGTCAACACGATATCCTATTCTATGGACGTATATGTCCTACAAACTGAGATCTAAGACCTGCCATTTGCCTATGGCATGAAAAATGCACTTAGAAGTGGTGGTTTCAGCTGATAAACCTCATGGGATCAGATACATAGGGTCCCATCCTCCATCCATTGCTTTGAGTGATGCAGCATCAGACAAAGGTCCCAATTCAGCAAGGCACTTAAACGCAAGTGCATCAGGCATCTAAGTAGTTATATTGACTCCAGTGGGACTATTCAAGTGCTTGAAAGTTCATCACATGTCTAAATTCCTTGCTCAACAAGACCATAATGCTTTCTGCCCTCCAACTCTTAATAAATTCTTTACTCATTGCCTTCAATTGTCTGCTGTGAAGAGCACATCAGGACTCAGCATGTGTTGGGGAAGTGAGATGATGCCTTCCCAATGAATAATTCTTTCGGGAAAATAGCTTATGCTTATTCAACAAACAAGATGGTATAAAAGCATAGTCTTGACACTCATGAAGCTAGTAAGGATTTTTTGGTAAAAAATAAACCATTCAGGTATCTTAGCCAAGCTACACAAATAGTAATGAAAAACTGCCAAAATAAATGCAATACTGAAAGTAAAATTCACTAAATCTTATTAAACAAAAGGGGGACTGAACACTAGTAATACTAGTGTAATTAGGGTTGGGTGAGTGGAACATTAGCCCTAGGTAGGTAGGTACCAATTTAGAGGGGGCACTAGACTGACAACTTGGGAAGTCCACTCTGCAGCACTGGCAGCAGCCTGCTGACCCTGCTGTAGCAGCAGCCAGGTGCACAGACACTAAGCAGCAAGAGCCAAGAGTGGGCAGATATACTGTGGCAGCAGAAGCAGAGCTTTGTGTCCCAAGGACAGGTAAACTGACATCCCCTACCCCTCTGCCAGGATTTTGCCTAGGGCACAAACCTCTGATAAGTAAAGATAAGATAAAACTAAAATATTCTGGTAGCAATAAAAAGAGAACTTAGAAATAAGCAACAGTATCAAGTAGACTGGACTTAAGCCAGACCAACAACATGGCTGCCACTCTTCATATCAGATGAAAATTGATAAGAAACTTGAGATACTGCACTGGAAATGTGTCATATTATCATTTCATTTCTTCTGAGCGTTGGCCCAAACATCCAAAATACCATTTCAATAAGGTGTCTGCTTTTGAAGACTATATGCAACATCTGAGGAAGCTATTATTCAGCCTCTCCCGCCTACTTTTTTTTTTTTTTTTTTTACTGAAGAAGCAAAACACATACTCACCAGAGAGGTTGACTAACATTACACTTGGGTTGCATATGCATTACTGAGAAGTATGGGTCATATGCAATTTGAATTGCATATTCCATTTAACAGAATTGTTAATGTAACAACTTAGGGTGAATACAAATCCTTTGGGAAAACAATTACAGTCTAACACTATATTCACATTTTACAACTTCCTAAAATAGGAAGTTTTAACATTTGTATGTCCTCAGTATCTAGCTTTGTCTTTGCTGGCCTGTGGAAAGTGAAAATGTAATCCAAAGCATAAACACTCAAGTTGTACAAGTTAACAGTTATATGTATAATATATTCAAACACACATACACACCCACCCAAGGGAAATAATTCAATTATTTAAACCTAACACTAGTCCATTTCCATTTCACCATATAGATACAATCCAATGCCCAATGGAGTCACTGGAGGATACCCACTGAAGTCTTATAAGCCTGTGTAGCTGGCTGGGCAAACAAATGAGCAACTAGGAATACACTTTAAGTCATTCCATTAACTACATCTGAAATTTTCAAACTGGGATGCCAAAAGTTAGACTATTCAATGCAGGTTTAGACAGCTATTTAACAATATCTTGAAAACAATGCTTTATATGAAAAGAGAAGTCCAAATTTGTACTTGGAATACTGTGCTTACATGTGTAAATTTGGCCCACAGAACCCAAGCAAAATGAGGACATTTCTGAGAGACAAAGGCTTAAGTCAGAACTCCCAAGCCTCCAGCTCCAACACAACCAAGTAAGGCCAAGGAACCAACAAGATATACGCATAAAGATTAATTAGCATAACAACAACACATTTTTTCAGAAACCTATGAAACGTGTGCAGTATAAATAAACTAACTCATGATTTTCTATTTGTGAACTTTATCTTCATTCCCTCTAGCCACTTCCTTCTTCCTTTTTTCTCATCTGCCAGTTTTCCATTTAGAGTGTAGGGAATGGACCTTTTCAATCACCGCTTAGGACACTTTTAGGTACTCAGCAAATAAATAATTTAAGCAGAAGAATTCAATCATTTAAAAATGCTATATTTTGTGGTTAAAGCACTTTAATTGCCTTTGTTTATTGAACAAACTATAGTTGGTTTTGCAATGTTTGCATAAATTAAAAAAACGCTATAACAAATGCTTTGCATTGCTGGCAGAAACAAAATGCTTATTTTCTACATCTCTTAATACATAATGGCTAAAATAATCTACCTTTGCAGTATGATTAAAAACAAACAAACACTTGTACCAGCCAGACACACTGAGGATTTCCTCATGCACTTTCATTTCTCTGCAACTTCATAGCATTAGCTAAGATTCTCTCTCTTTGCTTCAACTGGATGCTTCTCAGGACAGAAATCATAGTTAAAAACATGGGCCTACTGAAGCCAATAGGGAAATTATCTACTTCCATGTAGAATGTAAACATTGTTTTAAAAATATTTGTTTAGTCTCCTCTAATTATACTTGTTAAACAAGTAATGGATAACACAGCAGGTTGGGGCACAGCTGCTGCTGAGAGCCACTTTTGGCTCCCAGAGCCCTTTGAGTGAGGACAGGGGGAGAGGAGGCAAGCCCAGGCAGACAACACAGCCCAGGTGAAGCCCTGCACTGGGAGGGAGGGACCACCTGTAAATGGGCAGTTAATTGCTTGACTAATGAGTCATTAGGCTGCTGGCTATTTTCCTCTTATGCTATGGGTACTAGTTCCATTTGCCCCTTTCCACTCCCCCTCTTCTCTTCCTCGCTCCTTCCAGCCTACCCTGCTGCCTTCTGATTTCTGCGGGAGCACCACATGGCTTCCCTTCCCCACTTCCCTGCCAGACTACACCAGCCCCAAGCTAAAGGATAACCAGTAAGCTAACAGGTTATCACTGCACTTACTGGTTAAATGGTTAATTGTTTAGTAATTCACATCCCTACTTCCATGGTGCCAGGATTTTACCCAATGTCTTTACTCCCCATGTCATGGACATATAACATGATATATACATGTTATATGATAAATATTTTAAGGGTATTACTTTTTAAATGGAAAAGTAAAATTGTTAAGTACTGTGAGAAAGTTATTTTGTGCTTAACCTCAGGAAAGATATACACATAAGATATGTGTATATATAGTTTCAAATTATACAACTTTTATTCAATCATATGGCCAAGGACCACTTTATAGCTGAAGGGAGTCCAGCTAATGCATTAGCTATAGTTCCAGTTTTCCTGGAGCTATTCCAACACTTTGTATTGCATGATTTTCCTCCTCGATATATTTAATGCATTCAGAAATTCATGGCAGAAATCTCTAATGATTGCTTTGGATTAAGTATCAGTAGAAACAAAATCAAATTCTTCCTCATCACAAAAGTTAGGTGAAGTGACTTGTATGAAGAGATAAGAAGTTTTGCTTCAGACTGAACTGTGGACCTCACCGGAAGTGAGACTGTTTTTCATTAGATGTTTAGATGTTTCATGGTATTCCATCCTCCATGTGAAATGTGAAACCATAGATATTAAATCTCTTCCAAGCACTCCTATAATCCAAGGGTTCTCCATAAAATGGAAATTAATTCCTATTAAATCCAGTGAAGGACATCTCTTTCTGACTATGTACCTCAATTAAACAAAGGTCAAATCCTTATTAAACAAAACTCTTATAATAACTGTACAAGCTTTTAAGCATTTAAATACTTTCCTCTTATCTGGAATGTAAGAGTACATCAAGATCTTTCAGTTCAATAAATATTTGTGAGCGAATAACTTTAGTTATGAGACAGCTTCTTATCACATAAGAAAGACTTTTAGGTTGAAATAATCTTCTATTTGATATTAAGTGTCTGCCCTTATCTTCTAAATTTGTGTATAATTTTAATCATCATCATCTCATCATCAATTAAAGGATATGGGTGATTTTTTAAATGCCTGCATTTTCTCAAGGCTTTCCATGATAAAACAACAAATATAGCTCTAAAACACAAGGCTAGGTCAAAACTTACCTGCTTTTCATCAATATTAGTTATTATATGAAGAAAAGCTTAATTTTACCCCTCTTCTTATTGCATGTATTTTGATCACTGCTTGTGACCCAACTGTCAGAAGTGATAAATGGCCAGCAATTACCAAAATCATCCATCTGGCTACCACTGGAAACTCCCTGAATGTTTGTGGACCATAGAGGAACAGGGCCACAGGGATGGTTATAGCGCCTTAGGTTTCTTACAGCAGTCTTGCCAATAAAGACTGACTTAAAAGGTTTCTTCCCCCAAACAATGTCCTGTAAACTCAGTGAAGGATAGAGGACTAGGGTGTGGGCAAGAAATATTTGAATACAGTTAAACTTTGTTTCACCTTTGTCAAACTGGTTTCCACTTCCTATTTGAAAAGAAACATTATACATTACATGAATAATAAATCTTGCAGCATGTATTGAAACTCCTGCTAAAATCTAGCCATGCAAGCCTGAAAGCATCTAATACCAACAAGAAATAAGAACCACTACTGTGATTTAAATGATAAGAAGAATTCTCTATATCCCCAAAATAATTCTCTTAATTTTCTCTAGGCAAAAAGAAGCAACCAGGGACCATACTGTAAAACTCATAACAAAGATAGTTGCCTATGAGAACCAAAACTTGCACATAGAGAGGAATCATTACTTCAGCACATGCAAAATTGTATAAACAGATCAAATTCTTAGGAAACATATATTTTATGTTAAATACTCATGTATCACTGAATTCACATTATACTATGAAGCAAGTGATTTAATCACACACATGCCATTTTATCTGGCTGTGACTTACATGGTCAGTAAAGCTCTCAGAAGATCATCAGCCACTGGCAATCTGAAGGACTTGCAAATTGTTCTGCATTCGTAATGGGGCAGTAATCCACATCTACACACAAATACAGAGACATGAAAAAGTGCTTTTAATACTTTCCATCTCTATCGCTGTATATCAAAAGTCAGGAGGAAAGGTCCTTCTGGGCCTAGCACTCCATTTGCCTAGCACAGGGGCACGCAATTATTTCAGCTGGAGGGCTGCTTAATGAGTTTTGAAGACCTGTCAAGGGTGACATGGGTAACCTCACCACTTGGCAGGTGCCCTACCCCACCGTCACCATATTGGGATCGGAAGTCCTACCCCGACCCCTGACCTTTGCCCCCAGAAGTCCCTCCCTCTGCCCCCAGAAGGACTTCTTTTGGGAAGGGGGTTTGCCATCTTGGAAATGGAAAAAAAAGAAACAATTTGTGTACTAAAAATCAAATACTGACAATAGCATATTTTAATTTTATTTAAAAAATATTTTTGTCCTGATTTGTGTGTGTTTCTGTGGTGTATATGGAGGTGATTCCAGAATAGCTCCAAAGAAAGTCTTACTCTTGTATATTGTAAGAGAGCATGGAGGAGTGAGGGGGTATGGAGGGGTGGGTATGTATGTGGGTAGATGGGTATGGGGGGTGTGGGTGGGTATCGTGTTTGTGGCATGTATGGAGGGGAAGGATGGTTGGGGGGGTTTAGGAGGTAAATGTAAGGTGTGGGGGGTGTGGGTGTGCACTTGGTGGGGTATGTGAATGTAGCAGTGAGTGGGGCTCCCCCCAGAAGCATGTGGGTGTGTGGGGGGGTACATGTGAGGTTTGTGGGGAAGGGTGTGGGTGGGTACGGTGTGTGTGGGTATGTGATTGTGTGTGGGGGACGGTGTGGTTGTGGGGTTTGCGGGGCAGGGTTTGTGGGTATAGTGGAGTGTGCATGAGAGCCCCTGTGCATGCCCCCCGAGCCAGTAATCCCCCACCCTTCAGCAGTCCAGAGCCTGTGTGCCCTGCAGAGCCTCCCTACCACTGCCAGCAGCGTGCAGCCCCAGCGTGCCCTGCACCCACTCTGGACTCACCCCTGCCAGAGCGGATCAGCCAGAACCTGGGCATAGCCCTGACCCAGCCCACCCCATGCTGCCTGCCCATGGCACATCCTGCTGCCCCTGGGCATGCAGCATAGCTGGGGCAGCTCCACGGCTAGACTGCCTTTCTAGGTAATGTGGGTGGCAGTGGCTTCTTCTGGCTGGGGCATAGGGGTGGGGCTGCTGGTGGTGGCAGCATCCAGAAGAAGTTGACTGCCACCTGAGCTGCCTAGAAAGTTACTCTGGCCCCACTACATGCCCAGAAGGTGGCAGGACGTGCCATAGTTCAACTGTGCCTGGGCCAGGGGACCGAGGAACCCACCGTGGACTGGACAAAGACCTGCCGCACAGGCTAGATCCAGCCTATGGGTCATATTTTGCCCACCCTTGGCCTAGCGTGATTAAAGCATACCAGTTTCTGTAGCCAGTGCTACACAAGAAAGATGCAACTAGCACCATGTTCAGACATCTTTGACTATAGTCCAAACAACCAGGTACCCATGCATGTCTGGCTTAAGATGGGCAACCTTTGGTTTGTGCCTAGGAGTTCAGCTTAAACTCAAGTTTCTGGAGACAAAATGATATGTCTTAACTCCTCTGTCATTGTAGCCACCTATTTAACAATCAGGTAAAGACAGGGAAGACCCAGAGTGGGATGCAGTGGCATGCTCACATCCCCCTTTCAGACCATGCTGTGGGAGTATAGCCAGGGACTTCTTTAAACCCCAGAAACAGATAGGAATTTCCTCCTCCCTTCCCCTCCATGTTCTGCAGCACCTCCCCTCTCTTCCATTTCTCTCCTCTCCCCTTCTCCCCCTGCCTCCTGTTTGCCACTGCTGCTACTTCAGGCTGAGCTTGGTTCCCTATGTGGACAGTCCTTAGACTTATGACACAATCAGTTCCTGAAAAACACGTCTTAAGTCAAAACGTTTTAATTCGGAAACAATTTCCCCATAGGAAACAATGTAATAAATGGGGGATTGGTTCCTGAACCAAGGCCTGATACCCTGTTTTCACCAAAAATAACCCAGAACTTTGTACAGTACTCAATCAACTATATAAAATAAATAATTGTAGCTATATTACTTGTCTATATGTATTTATGTATTTATATTGTAAATAGCAAACATTTATTTGGCAGGACTTCTTTGAAGTGACTTTGCTGGACTTTTTGAAGGGTTCTTGGCTGGAGTCTTCTCAGTAGTCTTGGCTGCAAGTTTTTTCTGGAGTCTTGTCTGCTTTCTTAAAGAAAGTGTCCAAGGAGCTTCTTAAAGGAGCTGCCCCTCAGATGGCTCTCAGAGGAGCAGCACCCTGCTTCTCCAACCATGTGTCCAGAAGGGCATGGGGGGTGCCATGTGCCCCCAGATCTGCCCTGACTCCAGCCCGCCCCACCCGAATCCATCTGAGTTCACAAGTTCCCCTCACTGCATGACAAGTGGTATGAGCAGCCGGACAACTCGCGGCTTCTCCCACAGCCACCCAGTTCTGCCTGTTTCTCCCCAGTGGGGGCAGCTGGGGGAGCAGATGGACAAGCCTTGGGAGAAGCTGCGGCCACCTGGCTGCTCCCCTGGCTCTTCCGCCAGGGAGAGGCAAGCAGAGCTAGGTGGCTGCGACTTCTCCCAAGATTCGCCTGGCTCTGCCTGCCTCGCCCCTGTCGGGACAGCTGGGGAAGCAGCCGGACAAGCTACAGGTTCTCCTGCAGCCACTGCCTCTATCTGCCTTTCCCCAGTGGGGGCATCCAGGTAAGCAGCCAGATGAGTCAGAGCTTCTACTGCTGCCCATAGCCCCCAGTTGCGGAACCCAGCGCAGCCCTGGCTCAGTAGTGCTTACCCCAGCCCCTCCTTCACCACAGGGACCCTGATCTGCTCCCCCACGGCCCTTTTCTTCTCCTTCCCCTTCCACTGACAGACCTGTCTCTGGCATCCAGCATCATAAAGTTGAAACATGGGTCAGAACTTCAAACCCCGGATGTCAATTTACAAACATCAGAACGGCGGATCATCAGATCTCAAACCATCGTAAGTCAAGAACTGCTTGTACAGCCTGGTTGAAGGGGGAAGGACTGGCTCTAGAGCTCCCCCTGCCCTTTGGTTAGCCAGGGACAGCAAGAACTGTGGCAGTGACAAGTGGGGGAAGCAATAATAGGAGGGTAGGAGAGGTGCCCCATAGCATGGATTCTTATCTGATTGGGGAATTTAAAACTGTCCCTGGCTGCAGCTACTACAGCATGTACTGCCCAGCAGGGTGTGGGGCTGCCACCACTCCTGCAGCTCTTGTTGCTGCTCTTCCCCCTTCACAAAATCCCGGATTCCCCGTGAAAAGAAAGTTTATATTTTGGTTACATTAATTTGTGAATAAGGAAATACTATAAAGCTTGTGGAAACTTAAGGGTGAAAATGAAAATCAGATTTCATAAAATCTCCCTTGTACTAAATAGCCAAAACATCAACACTTCGCACAGCTTCCTATCACTGTCTAACAGAGGTACTGGTCTATGAGGCCAATAGAGGTGTTTAATAGAGGTAATATATTTACAGATTTTAATACTAAGCACATTATCTCATAAAACAAAAAAGAAAAAACAATATAAAAGTGGCAATTTTCAATTAACTACAAATCTCAGGGGGGGAAGGGGTGCTATGCTTTATTTTTTAATGGAGGAGGAAAATAGTTGTTTCACAGTGAATTGGCCAGGAATTTAATTATTTCATAGGCAATTCCATATAGAAGGAACAGTAAAAATCCATAAGCAAATTAAAAATTTGCTTTTCTGTTCCCACCTATCCTCAAATGCTGAGAGGCTCATATCAGGGACCAAATTTCAAGCTGCTGAATGCACCAATGTAAATTGCTGAGAAAAAGGCTTTCCAGTGGATGTTTTCCAAACTGTGAACTAGTTAAGAAAGAAAGGCTGTGTGTGTCAATTATTAGCTTGGAACAGATATAGAAAACTTACTTTTTGCGGTCATTGTATACAAAGGTGGCAGAGAGTTGTCGAAAATTCTCAAAGGTATTTTTCTTCAGCTGTTCTTGAACTACTGCAAGAAGGAAGTTGACATCCATTTCAGCCTCATCTTGCACACTGTAGTAACGCCCAATAGTCATAATTTCATGTTCCGACAATTTCCCATTGGTGATATTCACCATCAGATTTCTGTTTGCCAAAAAAACAAAAAAAACAAAAACAATGGAAAAGCTGGTATCAATCTTAAGAGTAATTTGAGTTCTGAGAGATTAGATGCAGTAGTACATTCAATATAAAATGCTGGCATAAAGCCCATATATTTTAACATGGAATTCAACATTATTCAAGAAAGTGTTTTGGAAATTACCCAATTATAAACTCTTTAAGTAATGGCCCTTTTTTGTCTTACCTTCTGTAAAGACCTAAATACAAAGTTAATATTATATATACATTAAAATAAACTTAAGCAAAGCTTCGGCTCACAGTTCGGATTTGGATGATTCAGAGGCTGTATCTATGAATCCGAACTGAATCGCTGGAAGTTTTATGCTTTCCGAACTGATTCGGAACTTCCTTTGTGGCCTCAGCAGGTGCGTCCAGATAAGTGGGCACGTGCCTCTTACCCTGTCTCAAACCCCTTTGAGGAGGACCAAGAGGCACATGCAGGAATGAAAAAATGTTCTCCATGCTGCAAGTTTGCAGCGTGAAGAGAAAATTAGACCAAAACCTGGGGGGAAAAAATGGTTCAGGGCACAGTCCCAGACCATGCCCTGAGGAAACCAGAGGCTCAGTCCTCCAGAGACGCTCTGGCAGAGTGTCAGAGCATCTCTATGATTGTCCCTTTCCCTGCTTCTGAAGTATGCTGCCTGCCCGTGCTGGGCAGGCAGCAGTGCAAGCTGCAGGAACTGGACCCAGCTTTTGCCAGGTAAGCAGGGGGTTGTGGGGCTGGAGGAGGGGGGAGGGGACCTCGGGAGGATGGAGACAGCAGGGGAATGAGTAAGGGGCTGAAGACAGCCCCGGAGGCATGCCCCTGCTGTCCCCTGCTCTCCCGAGGCTGGAGACAGCAGGGGCATGTCTCCAGGGCTGTCTCTAGCCTCCTGTTTGTTCCCCTGCTTGTCTCCAGCCTTGGGAGATAGCAGAAGGCTGGAGACTGCACCTGGGGACATTCCCCTGCTGTCTCCAGCCCCTGCTCCTTCCCTTGCTTGTCTCCAGCCTCAGAAGGAGGGCTGGGGACAGCAGGGGAATGCCTCTGGGGCTGTCTCCAGCCACCTGCTCATTCCCCTGCTGTCTCCCAGCCTCCTGAGGAGAGCTCCTTTCCAAAGTGAAAAGGATAGACAAGCGTACCACAAAGTATCATTTGAGGACAGGACAAAATGCCTTTTTAGCTTGTGAAGAGATTAATTTGTTTAGTTAATTAAAAGAAAATCAACAGCTAGTTTTATTACTGTGTACAAAATAGGCTCACCGGGAGAGAATACCAGGTACCAAAGAGTTCTTAAACCTAGCAGAGAAAGACATGTCAAGAACCAGTAGCTGAAAGTTCAAGTAAAAAAATGAAGTATACACATTTAAAAGTGATGACGATTAACAACTGCCAAAATAGTTCATTTTCTGTCTTGTGAAGTCTTTAAATCAAGACTGGATGTCTTTCTAGAAGATTTACTTTAGTTAAATACAAGCTATAGAATGAAATACAGAAAAATCTGGATGCAATTCTGTGGCCTAGGTTATAGGACATTACTCTCAATGATATACAAAAATACGTCTAATCCACTGTCTCTTATTGTAGTGCTGGCTGTTCTGAGAGTCTCCTATAAAGAAGTGAAATAGTATTCCTGATTGATACATACATGTTTTTTGGAGTCAGTAGCTGGCTGGAACACCTTGTCTTAGGCAACAGGAGAGAGGAAAGACTTTTGTTTCATTCTAGGTAGCTTGGTAACTGTGTGAGGGCCAAGGGGCCGGCACACCCCGGGACCCCAGGATCAGAAAGCCCAGTGCCGATCACCTGCTCACCCCTTCGGGAGCAGCGGCCGGGGAGATCTGAGACCTGTGGGGTGGAGGGTTTGGCGGCTGCCGTGCGCCCGCAACTCCGGGAACCATGGCGGGGGAATGTGGAGACCAGAGGGGTGGAAGGAGTGGTGGCAGCTGCCTGGCGGAAGCCCGGGGAGGCGGAGCATTCACCCACTCCTTGCAGGTGGGAAGAAAAGCCGGCGGATTTAAAAACCAGCCCGGACTCCAGGAGCGGCGGACCAGAAGCTGTGGCTCAAATTTTCACTGCTTCTATTTGAGCTGCTGCAAGCACACGTGTTTGCATGTCTGGATGCACCCAGGAGGAGCTAGCATCCCTGCAGTTTTCACCCCTCCCCGTATCTTAACACACACACAGTGTCACCATGTCACAAGTTTTGCTTGTCAGCAGTTTGAGGTGTAGTTTCCCAAACATCCCTGCACTGATCTCCTTGAAACTTGGCAGGCTTTGTGATCTCAGCAAGAGCTACCACCCCTGTAGTTTTCACTCCATTATGGCTTAACACGTACACGTGACATGAGTTTTGCTTTCAAAACTTTGAGGTGGTGTTTCCCAGAATCCCCTGCACCTATCATCTTGACACTTGGCATTTGTCATGCTCTCAGCAGAGGCTACCATCCCTGCAAGTTTCTTCTGAATCAGCCAAAAAATAACAAAGTTATAGATATTTCATTGATTCCCCATTATACTCTATAGCAAAATCTCCAAATCGGCGCCGAATCTTCCGAAGCGATTTGGCTGAATCAAATTGGAAAAACGATTCAGATCTCCAAATCGAATCTCTGGCATCCGAATCGGCCAAATCTAAATCGAATAGTTCCCTATTTGCACAAGCCTATTAAGCAGTGTTCTAAACCTAAACAATTTCCTATTGGTGGCACTTTGAATTTCATAGATTTTGAATTTATTTTTGCATTGTTTATATTTTTTGTTTCCCTATTAATTATAGTTTTACAATTACCTGATCAAATAGTATATAAGCAATTTATATGCGCAGGTAGATAAAGTACACAGAATGCCATACAAACCAATGAGGAAACAGAGATGAGGATACCAACACGAGACAAAGAATCAAGCAGATTTTATGGTCTGCTGTGAGGTGTGAAGTCACATTTCACAGAACAGTATCAGTGAAGTCAAAGGTAGCCCTATCCTAGCAGCTTTGGCTGGCAGAAGATGAGCAAAAAGAATTCAGAGAAATAGCAGAAAATTTTATCCTGATTTCCCAGTGTGAGCTCTCCTGGAAAGAAAGAGGGACACAGTGGGTATGTCTAGACAAGATGCTTACTGCTAAGTTGACTAATTAGTTGCACGTTAAACTTCTCAATGTCTGCACAACATGTGCCCCTATTAGGCCAGAGTAAACTGATCTATTCCGCAGCAGGATAGTATTTGTATACAAATACCGTAGAATTAATACTTGTATTTACAAATACTATCCTCCGTCTTCCTAAGTAGGGACCAGAACAGCCACCTCCCTGCTGGGCCCCCCTCGGGCCCCGGGGGAGGCACACCTGGGCCACGGGTTAGCGAGGATTTAGTTAGAGAGCTTCTGGAGGGGTTGGACATATTCAAGTCAGCCGGCCTGGATGATCTCTACCCTAGAGTTCTAAA
>NW_017728906.1:45864235-45870063 GCF_001723895.1 Crocodylus porosus | reverse complement strand
TGCCATGGCAGGGGGTCGGACTAGATGATCTGCTCAGGTCCCTTCCGACCCTAGAAACTATGAAACTGTGAAACTATGAAAATATTCTGCAGCAGTGCACATGTAGACGCTGTTCTGGCTGGCTGGGGCATGAGGGTGCTTCAGTGTGGGGCCTGCCTACTGGCTAGCCTCCTGCTGAAGCACCCTTGTGCCCCAGCTAGCCCTTCCACAGTCCCCTCACAGCTGGGGAGAACAGCAGGCCTGGGCTGACAGGCTGACCACTCCCCCAGCACTGTTTGAACATGTGCCCAGGAGCAATAAACTCTGAAGCAATAAGCTCAGTGAGAACATCAGTTGACTGGTGCCTGTCCAGCTGATAAAGAATCACCTCTAAGTTGTAGGGCAGTCCTCATGGACAACCTGAACAAGCGGGTCCCATGGGCCTGTGTTGCACTGTTAGTAAAAATCAGGCAGAGCCTAAAGAGAAGGGAATGAATGCTCCTCATTTGGTCCTCATAAAGCAAGGCTGGCACTTAGTTAGTGGCTGATCAAGCTGACTGCTGCCAATAAAGTTTTGTTATTTGTTACAAAAAACAGTGTGGGAGTGATTTGGAAATGAATTCCTGCCTCACTGATAGTAGAGGTCTTTATAAAGGGATACCCCAACTGACAGGACATAGGTCTTAACATATCCAAGTGTAAATTCAGAATTATCACAACAACTTTTTAAAAAAATGTTTAAGCCTGCCTGGTCTTCGAGGTAGAGACTGTATCATCTCTGATGTTTAAAAAGCTCTGAATACACTTTAGTGCTACCACAATACAAAGAATAAGAAAATAAAAACATAACCAAGGAAGCAGAGAGGTATGCAAAGAACTTCAAGAAACAGCTTTCCCAGCCTTCAGAGACAGATCTGACCTGAGACACAGAACTGTTACTAATGCAGCTTTTTATAAGACTTGTTGGTAAATGGCTAATCAAATTGCAATTACACTTAATAGGATTTGTTTTAATAGCAAAAATCAAAATAATTTAAACAGATGTATACAGCATAGCCAAAATTAGGTTAACTACCTATAACACTTCCATCTTTTTTTCAATACATCACAGTGCTAAGAAATTTCATCCTAATCATTTGATACAGTTGGAGTTCAGTTGGAATGTACTTAATACAGGACACTGACCTCTACATACACATTTGGAGGAAATTATCAGTGATGCACAGGGTTTTGCCCCAATGCTCCCAATTTGCTGGCAGTCAAATAGGGAAATTTTTACTCAGTTGTACAGTAGCACTTCTCCCACAGAAACAAGACGACCAGAAAATCAAGTCTTTTGTTTTGTTGGGTGGGGGGGGTTGTGCAGCTTTGCCCAAATAAAAATGTTAAACCAAAATACAAAATATATGTAAATTCTCAGAGCAATTCACTGAAGGATACTGAACACAGTACATCATCTACTTTGAGTGAGTTGATGCACTTTATGTGGGACTTGTATTAAGTAAAACAGAAAGGGTTTGGAGAAATGTGGCTCAAAAGGATACAGCAGCTGTTAGGCTGTAAGTGTTATATCTGCGTGAGCCTGTAGCAATACAAGTAAGCCCCAACTTCGACCCTGGGTCAAACACAGTTAAAGTTGGATTGGTTCTGCTACAGAACCAGAAAGGCCCTTATTTACACGGACTGGAGATGAATGTGAGAAGACAACAAGTTACAGAGGTCCAGATAAATCTTATTTTCAGAAACATACAAACTTAGCATTTGAACCTAAGTTAAGTGTCCATAAGGAAATATTGTAATTTTCCGTATTATTTGATTTTAATAGGACACAGGGAACCCATTCAAAATTGAAACTCCTTCTGCTGTGCATTATTCAATCACAGGGCATGTCTGCATGAGACATTTACTTCAGAACTGCTTAATTATCTCTACACTAAATGTCTCAGCATTTACACATGTGGCCCTATTAGGCTGCAGGAAACAAATAAACTCTGCAGCAGGATAGTACTTGTATAAGTACTAGTACTAGTATAAGTACTATCCTGCTGCAGAGTTTTTTTCATGTGCAGCAGCACATGTGTAGATGTTGACTCGGCTGGCTGGGGCACAAGGATGCTTCGGTGTGAGGGTTGCCCACCAGCTAGCCCTGCACTGGAGTACCCTTGTGCCCCAGTCAGCCCCTCAGCATGACGTTGAGCCAGGGCAGAGCAACCCTAGGCTGGCAGCTGGCCCGCTCTGCCCCCTGCCAGCTGGGACTGCTCTGACCCAGCTCAGCGTGCTGCAGTCCTAGGCGCACATGTAAACACAGTGCCTGGGAGCAATAAATTCTGGTGCAATGTGCACCGGAGTTTATGGTGTCTCATTAATATGCACATGTAGATGTGCGCACAGAGCACAAGATGAGGCTTGCAATGTAAAACCTGTACCCTTCAAAGACTTAAGCACATACATGTATAGTCCTCTTGACTTCAGCATATCTATTTATATGCATAACTTTCTGTTCATACATAGATCTTTAAGAATTAGGATCTAACTAATCCGTCTATGTATTTTCCTCAACTCAGAGAATCAACTCACCAAAGATTTCTTCAGCTACAATTATTTTCTTATCTGGCATTTAAGGGGCTTCCTAGAAACCTAATTTTCTTTTCTTTTTATTTTTTTCAATTCTATCAGGAATCAAAAAGCTTGCACAATGATTTTGGGGGAGAAAGGGAAAAAACTGCAATTAATTGATCAAGAAAACTTTCAAAATATTGGGGTAGCAGACATTTTGGAGTAAGATTCAAAATCGGAGACAAAATTAATCTGATGAAATTAAGTAAGGACAAAAACAAAGTATTTCACTTAAGATGGGAAAAATAAGTGTAGAAAAAGTGGGGGGGGGGGAACTAACTAAGCTGCAGCACCACCGAAAAGGACTTGGGGATTAGAGCAGACAGCAAGTTGAATATAGGTCAACCATACGCTATTGCAAAGTCCATACCATACTGGGATATAGTAACAGGAGTGTTACAAGCAAATGCTAGAACACGAGTCTTTTTTATTCAACACTGGTGAGCACTCACCTGAAATACTGTGTCCAGTTTTGGGCATCACACTTTAAGAAAGATACAGATAAACTGGAAAGGGTCCAGCAGAGAGTAACACACGTGATAAAGGCCTAGGAAATACGACTAACAAACAAAGAACACAAGAAATAAGATTACTTGTTCTGGAGAAGAGAAGATTGATGGAGGGATTTCAAACAGTGTTCAAATACCTGAAGGCTGATTATAAAGGAGGATGGTGTTAGACTGTTCTCTGTGGCCACAGGGAACAGAAAAGGATAAGAAATAATGGTCTTAAACTGCAACAAGGGAAATTTAGGTTGATTAGAAAAAACTTTCTAAACAACGCGATTAAGCATTGGAGTAGATTACCTAGGCTAGGATCTCCATCGTGGAACGCTTCTAAGAGCAGGTTAGACAATCACTTAGATGAGATGGGGGCTGGACTATCCTCCTGAGGTCTTTTCCTGCCTTATTTTTCTGTGATTCCAAGATGGAGGAAAGAGCACTATCTTTACCAAACCCACATGGTTTCTCTTTTGTTTCTCACAGGATTGGCCTTGTCAGTCCGCCTCTGATGAGCAGAAACCAAGATCAGACTGTGTAAGATATGGGTGTTTACAAATTCCATTCAACATATCTATTTTCCTTCTTTAACAAATATTTTCAATAGCTTTACAATCATATCTTGTCAGATAATTTCTGTATATGCCATTTACTTATTTCCTGGTTTCTATGTGGTGTGATTTGGGTTTTGTAAATAGTATAACTGAATGCTATAATTGCTATAATTATAGTTCTGCTTCATTGCATCACATTTGAACATGGATCTTCTAAGTGTAACTGGAGGAAAATTACACAGGCAGACTAGAATATATTTAAATTGCAAACTTTGTATGACATAGTGAATCTTTGGTTTCATTCCAAGACAAGCCAAAGAGACTGTCATACTGGGGTGCGAGTGTAAGTGTCTCTTACAGCTCATGCAGGTGTTGCCTATACTAAAAACGTGTATTTTTAATTGCCTATAATCTATGAAATGCCAAGAAAGAGTAAAAATACTAATTTATTAGAGAAGAAAATAAGAAAAGAAAAAAAAGTGTGTTTCTTCAGGGTGTGAGGAGGGGGAAGAAAGGAAGGAAAAATCCTCTTTGACTTGTGGAAACAGAGGTTTTCTGTTGGCTTTGACAAAAAAACAAAACAAAATCCACTGGTTGTTGCCCTCATTCCCATAAATATGTCTGTGTAGTTCTATAGAAATTCAAATATTGCAACAGGCAATACAAGATCATGGTTATGATATTTCAAACTACTTCCTCTCCTGTTTATAAAGCATAGTACAAACATGAATAAAATAATAATTAATGAATACTATGAACAAGATTGACCACCACAGGAAAGCACAAACATCCAATGTTACCTAGGTGCAAATCCTGCTCTTGCTGATGTTGATACTTCTTGTAAGAATTAATGGGAATCCCCTGACAAGAGGGCATGAAATGCCAGATGTAGGTGGTACACATGATTTGAGGCAGAGATGAGCTCCACTGGAGCCCACCGCACCTAGGGGACAGGAGGGGTTGTGCCTGTGAAGATCTACTGCTACATAGATCCTCTTTCATGAATGGGTCTCACTAGGACTAAGGCTGTTCTATCTTTACTGACAAAAGACCATTTTCAGATTAGCTACACTGCATCTCACTTTCCACCTTGGTCAGAACAGCACTCTACAAAATTGCATTTTGGCTATTCAGAACTGTCTAAATTTAAGTCTCAAAGAATACAGAGAAAGCAGATGTGTAACCAAGGGCACACCTGCTAAAATAAAACGTTTCTCAACTATATGTAAGCATAGCCAGACTTTCTAAAAGCCTTCCTCACCAATTTGGTAAAGTAAGTGCTTGAAAGTTAGGCCTGTCATCATTGGGTGACACAGAGTAAAGTTGGTCAGATGATTAGTTCATAATTTGGTTCCCAATAATTCATGATCAAGTTACCTCATTTAAGAAATACTATGCCCATGAAACCAAATGTTTTCTCAAATAATACAGGGTTTTTCAACATCTATACCAACTTGGCTTTCTTATTGAAGCAACAATGCCTACCTATCTAAACATACTTAATATTTTAACATCTTGTAGATGAACACCTCTTAGATCTTAATAAAATCTCCAATTTATCTATAAGCAACTTGGACAAAAAATGCCAGCAGCACTGTCTTCTAGTGAATCTTATCTCACTAGCTGCACATATTTTCATGTCTGAAGGTGGGTTTCTGTACTCACTGATGCTTCCACTTTGAGGGGTTACAAGGATCTGTTCTTGTCTCTTTTCTGTTCTTCTATATATTCTGAGATATTCCAATAGTAGGTTCCACCTCTATACTTTCTTACATGAATGTCACACAATGGTGCATCTATGCATCTCCCATCTACCCACCTGTCCTAAGTGCAACACCTTATGTTTACATCATCATATACTATAACCAAATGTGTGAAAACTGAAGTCCTCCTAGATCTATACTTACATATTACTAAGATCTTCATTTTATCCCCAAAGCCATGTTAGAAATGGAGTGTTGTTAGAAATGCACAGTTTGCATCTTGTACCTGATAAGAAAAAAACACTGCCAAGGACTTTTTTTCCTTGGCCAGCCTTGCCACAGTTCTTCTTATACTAAATCACACTCTCCCCCAGCCTCCCCCTAGCTTTTCTCATGCAGATTACAGAAGCTGGAATTCAACTGACTGTGTCCTTGAAAGGGGGAGGGATTTAAACTCTTGGTGACCTAAAGAACTT
>NW_017728906.1:45861703-45864065 GCF_001723895.1 Crocodylus porosus | reverse complement strand
GGGTTCGGAGTAATCTGAGTCTTTGACTCTGCTCTGACCCTATTTGCAAATACACCTTCTGTGCTGCTAATAAGTGTGTGTCTGTGATTTTGGTGGCCTCCAAAGAAACGAACCGCTTTTTGCATCAGCCAGAAGTCCTGGAGTTTGTCTAGATTGTAAACTTAATTTTTTTCCCCCTCCAAAAATGCTTTGCTTATAAAGTTGCCCATTACCATATCTGGATCATTACCAACATTCAGATTACTATTAACACAGTTTCGGCTGAAATCCTCATTCATGCTACAACCACTATTTTTCTTAGCTACCATATTCCCATCTTTCAAAGACTTCCTATTCTCTGCGCACATTCATGAATGTGCCTTAGATACTGCACATTTAGTTTAGTACTTTCTTAATAAAATACTAACTAAATCTGCAGCACCTAGAGTTACTGCACAATTGCACTGGCTCACAGCTATTTAGTGACACTTACTTCACATTAGCCTAATAACACTCCACTGTAAGCTATTAGCATGGATTTTGCTGTGACACACTACTGCACAGTGTCATTAGGACAGTAAGCATCTTGTCTAGACATGCCCTCTTTGTCCTATACCTCAATGGGTCTTCAGTTCCAACAACAAGCTAACTTCTTGTCCGCAGAACGAAGGGTGCAGACAGTAGTGCAGTTCCCCACTGTAACTGAGAACGCTTTGCAGGAAGCGTTCTGAGTTACAACAATCCTCCGGACCAAACAGAAGTTCACTGTTGGTTCCAGAGGGGAGGGAAATCTAGGTTTCCCCTAGCAATAACCCCTGCTCCCTCCTAGCCCAAACTGTTTTCAGAATGGGAGGGGGAGAAAGGGAGCACAGACAGCTTATTCTAGAGGTTCCTCAGCCAGTGCTGGCAGGTGAGATGGATGAATTGTAGCTCCCCCACCTCAGGGGGATGTCCAATACACCTGCCCACCCTCCAGAGGGGGTTGAAACCACCAAACTCCCTCCACTCCCTTTCCCCCTTCCTAGTCTGAAAACAGTAACAGTCTGGGAGGCAGCACAGACACAACTTACAGAAGATGCTATGTTTTGAAATGTCTTCATTTGAGCCCTTATGCAATGGCAATTCAGATCAAAACAATATAGATATATAGATAGATCTATATCCATATATATTAGTGGTCTTCTGTTCTAATTGTGGAAGAACATGGATTTTGGGGTATTCTAAAGAGTGAATTTGTGATTTTTTTTATCAGAGATGTTGCAGTTTTCAAATCTGGAACACTAGAATACCTGCTAGTCAGGCAGGTGGAAGGACCAGGCAGGCGATCCTACTCAGGGCTGGCACCCGGGGATCCAACTGGAGATGGCTGACCTCCTGGCCACTTGGGGCCAGGAGAACACGCTTTGACAGTTCAAAGCAGGCCACCACACTGAGAACATCTGGGCAATTGCTGCACAGATGGCAGGGTGGTGGCACACATGGCAGCAGTGCCGCACAAAAGCCAACTGTGCAGCCACAGCCCACTGGCAACTGGCCCAGAGGTGCAGATGCCTCTGCTGCAGCGACGCAGTCCCCATCCAGGTCTGGCAGATTCACAGCCTTGGAGCCACATGCTGTTGCAGGTGGCAGCATGTCATAGCCAGGCAGCAGCCCCCACTGCCAGACTGCTGCAGTGGGTAGAGGGTGCAGGAAACTCAGTTACGGCTGCTTCAGCAGTCCAGCTGGCACAAGGAGCTAGTGTCCCTAGATACCACTATATACACACACACACACACATATATATATACATACATCTATATAATACACATATACATACAGAAAGAGAGAAAGATCAGTTGGACAATGTCTTATTGCTGTATTTACAATATTAAAGCAGTTTGGAAGCCTACCAGTGTCTTTATCATTGTAATAAAATAAATTCTAAATATCTATGTTTTGAAGTTTGCTTTTGTTTCTTTTATCATAGAACAATTAGAGCTCCCCCTGACCCCTTTTGATATTCCCTATTTGAAAACTGAAAAACCCCTGATAAAAAAATTCCAAAGTCACTCTGTAAAATACCCCAAAATCCATGTTCCTCCACAATTAAAACAAAAGACCACTATATATATAGAGAGAGAAAGGGAGCAAGAGAAAGAGATCAGTTGGGCACTGTTTAATTGATATTTCTACAGGGTTAAAGAAATTTGGAAGCCTATCAGTGTCTCTATCATCATAATAAAATGAATTCTAAATACCTATATGTTTCGCTGTTTGCCTTTGGTTTTCTTACCATAGAGCACTTAGAGCTCTCCCTGACCTCTTCACTAACCAGGATGTGGGACAGCTGCCCCTACAGCCACAGCTCCTGCCAGCAGCTCTCAATTTGTCTGGCAGCTGGGTA
>NW_017728906.1:45827044-45861579 GCF_001723895.1 Crocodylus porosus | reverse complement strand
CCCCACAGGGTGCAGCCCCCCCCGCAACATATGGACTGCCCCCCCAAAGCACCCTCATGCGTCCCTCCACAACAGCAGCAACCATCCAGGCATTCAAGGCCCTCCAGGCAAAGCCCCCCCATGGCACGGGGCAGTGCAGCTTGGCCCTGGCCACCTGGCACCGCCTGTGCCAAATCACATGGGCCCAGCCCAGCTCAGCACAGAGCTGTGTGCCTTCTGGCAGCTCTAGGCCGCTTGGGCTATCACCCAGGGCCCCATGCCACTTGCAGGGATTGCATGTTGTGCCAGGCTGAGTCCTGTATGCATGAACCCCGTGCACCGTTGGGCCAGGTCAGTTCCATGCACACAGGACCCAGCTGGGCATGACACGAAGTTCCTGTGAGCAGTGCAGGGCCCCAGTTATCAGCCCAACTGGGCCGGAGCTTCCCAAAGGCGCATGGCCCTGTGCTGACCTTCCCCAGGGCCTCTGCAATATAGGCACAGGCAGCACTGGGTGCCAGGTGCCTGTGGCCAAGCTACACTGCCCTGTGCTGCAGGGAGGGCTTTGCCAGGAGGGCCCTGGGCACCCCAATGGCTGCTGCTGCGGGGCGGGGAGAGGTCTGTGGGCTGTGCAGGGGGCAGGCAGGGGACCCACCCCTCCTGAGCAGCTCCCCACCTGCACCCACAGTCCCCTGCACCCCTATAGCCCCCTCCCCGCTTCAGTCCCCCTCCCCACAGTCCCTTACTTAACTTGGACGGCACTAGGACCCATGCAGCCTGCACTGCTCCAGGCTGCCCCACATGTGGAGGCAGCATGCTTCAGCACCGGGGCAAAGGGCAGCCATAGAAACGCTCTGCCCAGGTACTAGAGCATCTCTTAGGAGGATCCCATCTTCCAGTTGCCTCAGTGTTCCTGAACAGGGCTCAAGATAAGTCTCCTAATGGGTTCTTAGATGGGCATCAGAGGGACATCAGCCCACCAACAGTTGACACTGACTTGGTGTAGAGTCACTTGGATGGACTGGATGCGTTCAAGTCAGCAGGCCCCAGATGAGCTGCATCTGAGAGTACTGAAGGAATTGGCTGGTGTCATAGAAGAACCACTGGCACAGCTGTTTGAGTGCTCGTGGTGCTCAGGTCAGGTCCTGAAGGAGTGGGAAGGGGCCAGTGTGGTCCCTATTTTCAAGAAGGGGAGGAAGGAACATCTGAGTAACTATAGGCCAGTCAGTCTCACCTCCATCCTTGGAAAGGTCTTTGAAAAGATTATGAAGGATCATATCTGTGGGAGTCCAGCAGGGAAACCAGTATGAATTTGTAGGAGGCAGTTCATGCCTGACTAATCTTGTTTTGTTTTATGACAGGGTCACAAAATGCTTAGACACAGGAGTAGAGGTGGATGTCATTTTCTTGGACTTTAGCAAGGCCTTCGATACGGTATCTCTTAATTTATTTATGAGAATAGGATGAGGCTGTGACATAGATGTTTACACAGTCTAGTGTGTGGCAAATTGGCTTAGTGGTCGCAACCACAGAGTGGTAGTAGATGGGTTGGTATCGACCTGGAAGGATGTAGGTAGTGGGGTTCTGCAGGGTTCGGTCCTTGGACCTGTACTCTTCGATATCTTCATCAGCGACTTAGATGTGGGTGTGAAGTGTACTCTGTCCCAGTTTGCAGACAATACTAAATTGTGGAGTGAAGTGCACACTCTGGAGGGTAGGGAATGATTGGATGCAGACCTGGACAGGCTAGAAAAGTGGGCAGTACACAATAGCATGCAGTTCAACAAGAACAAATGCAGAGTGCTGCACCTAAGGTGCAAAAATATCCAGCACAGCTACTGGCTGGGAAGTGACCCTCTCAGCAGCACAGAAGCAGAAAGGGATCTCAGAGTCATAGTGGACTCCAAGATGAACATGAGTCATCAGTGTGACAAAATCATCAGCAAAGCTAACCGCACTTTATCATGCATCAGCAGATGCATGACAAATAGATGACAATGACAAATAGATCCAAGGAGGTGATACTTCCCCTCTATGCACCACTGAACAAACCGCAGTTGGAGTACTCTATCCAGTTTTAGGTGCCATACTTCAAGCAGGTTGTCGACAGACTCGAGAGGGTCCAGAGGAGGCCACTTGTATAGTTAGGGGCTTACAGGACAAGCCCTATGAGGAGAGGCTGAGGGACCTGGACCTCTTCAGCCTCTGCAAGAGAAGGCTGAGAGGTGATTTTGTGGCCATCTACAAATTCATTAGTGGGGTGCAGCAAGGAATTGGAGACGCCCTGTTCACCAGTACGTCTCTTGGGGTAACAAGGAACAATGGTGACCAACTGACAGAGAGCAGATTTAAGCTAGATATCAGGAAAAACTTCTTCACCGTAAGGGTGGCCAAAATTTGGAATGGACTTCCAAGGGAGGTGGTGCTGTCCCCTACCTTGGGGCTCTTTAAGAGAAGGCTGGATAGGCATCTGGCTGGGGTCATCTGACCCCAGCACTCTTTCCTGCCTGTGGCAGGGGTCGGACTCGATGATCTGTTGAAGTCTGTTCCAACCCTAGCATCTATGAATCTATGACTATACTTTCCAGTTGATGCAGTTTCAGCACTAGTCTTCTCTGCCTCCTCTACTAAAAGTCACACAGAGAAGCCATAGGTTCATTTGTACTGTCAGATCTATTTAAAACTCTTTTGCTCCTTCCTTCTAAGCCAGTAACATCCTTGTCTTTAAATTCCACTGGAAAACCTTCTGTGTATTTCATTTCACACAAAATCCTACAATTAGTGCAAACAAATGTCTATCATCCATTAGTAAATATGCAACAGTGAAAACCAAAAATTATTTAAGCTGATGTTGATATTGGTGCTCTGTTCATATCCTTGAAAAGGTCTTAAACAAAAACTAAAATGGAGAGTCTATTGTTCATACCTAAAAGAATCATATTCAATCATCTTGGTGTGTTCAGGGTCAGTGGCTGCAAAAATTTGCTTGATTTCTCTGGAACTGGGTTCTCCAATAGCTTTTAGTTTGTTTAGGATGATGTTGATGTTAGCCATAGAGAACTGAATAGGGAAAAGAAGAAAAAATGTATTACATAGAAAAAAGGCACTACTTAGTTAATGTACATATGGCACTGTGCAGATTCAGGATGCTATATAACTGCTAAGTATTACCATGGTATTATTTTCTCATTTCAAATACACACAGTATCTTCTTCATGACTCTGAGGGGAAAAAATTAAGTGCTGAGAAAATTTACTCTTCTTTTTTTTTAAATAAAAAATTACAGAAAGTAAATACAGGTAATCAGCTGGCATAGCCTTCAGAAGGCTTACATTTTCTCTACTTAAAAAAAATGTTGACAAGCTTTAAAAACAGGTAGTAATGTAAAAAGTTGTCAAAGGATATGAATGCAAATGCAATGGTGAGAAAAAAACATTGATTTAAAAAATAGCACGGTTGAGACTAATCGTAAAACTTTTCTGAAGGTCTATTTTTTCATCTCTATTCATCTCCAACTGAGCCACTAAGAAGAATAAGTATACATAATCCTAATATTCAGTATTCAAATAACATACATAAAACATCTGGCCATTAGTGGAAGACTAAATCTTATTCTCATAATTTCTTTCAAAATCTTAGCTGCAAAAATAATTCAATTCTTTTAAAACAATTAAAATTTGTTTTATAAGAAGAATTTTGTTGTCATTTCTTATTCACTTCCTGTGGATTCTGTGTTGGTAATACATAAATTTACTCAGCCTGAAAAACTAAGATCTTATTTATTTGCTTAGGAATTAATCAAATGCAAACAGCTTCAAAGAACATTTATAGTTCAATGGTGCACTGTATGTTTTGGAGCTTAATTTGCTTTTCATAATACTAGGAGTACACGCATCACAGAGGGGAAAAAGATGTAATGTATATAGCTTAACTTTCTTAATTGTAATATTCAGCCATTACAGCTTTTTACCTCAACAAACACCATGCAAACAAATAATCCTCCCTTCACTGAGGGCAAGTCTACGTGTGTAATTAATGTGCCTGAATTACCTACACAGAAAATTCAAGCTCATTAATGTGCTTCTGGGCACACATCTTCGCACGTGCTCCTGTCTAGAGCAAACTGCACCTGACAGAAGCAGCCTAATCCAGGGCTGCTCTTGCCCTACTCTGCCCCCCATCTCCCTGCAGCTGCCAGGGGGAGCTCCAGGCTTCCCTGGGGGCTGGCAGGGGGCATAGGGGCCAGTCTCAATCAAGAGGAGAGCTGTGCTGGCTGCAGGGGCAGCTGTCTCTCCACCATAGGGATCATCCTGTGGTGGGGAGACAGCTGCTCCAGCAGCCAGCACAACTCTGTCAGCCACATGGGGACCAGGACCCATCCCGACCCCCCACATAGCAGGGAGACAACTGCACCTGCAGCTGGCACAGCTACCCCAGCCATGTGGGGATCGGGACCCATCCCAATCCCCACATGGCGGATAGACAGCTGCACCTGCAGCTAGCACATCTCCCCCCACACTGGGGTTTAGCCAGGCAGCAGCAGGCCCCAAATTGCTCCCAGTCAGCATCTACATGCATGCTATGGTGCATTAGCTAATGCACCATTTATCTCGTACTTGTACATATTGGTACTAGCAAACAGTATATTAAACTAATTTAACGTGCAGTAAATCCTGAACATATGTAGACAGTAACACTTTACTGTGCATTAGATTAATTTAATGCACAGTAAAGCATCTTGTGTAGATGTGCCCTGAGTCAGACTGGGTTAGTATTCTTAAATTTACAAAGATGAGCAGAAGAGATCCTGATCACATCATATAAGAGAATAATGTCTGTGGCCCAGGGCACTGAAGACTGTATGTTCTACTTTTACCACAGCTGCATAACAGAATGACAATTTCCATCTTTTCTACCTGCAAGACTTTGTTAAGAGTTACCAGCATCTTGGATCTGGGCTCCCACATGGCAAAATCCTTATGCAGTTGTTTCTCCTGTTGCTTCCCATTCAGAAAATAGATAAATGGGGAACAGATTGAACCCAGGCTCTGATTTCCGCAGCCCCTCCCTGCCCCATAAAGACTTGGATAAAAGGTTGAAAGGTAATGCTGGTTCTTGTTAAAGGGCAATGAAGCATAGTCTTATTCCCCCTCTCCCCAACTCCAGTGAAAAATGGTAGTTCTCGAGAAAACACGACTCAGTGGACACATCCCACAAGGCTGCTACTTGTCCCTGGAGAACATCCATGCCATACTCATTCTTGCATATTGCCCCAGGTGGGGTAGGGGAGGCTGAGGCAGCAACTGTGCTGGCCCCAGCAGCCTTACATGGGATCCCGGGGGCCTTTGGGAGCTGCAGCCAAAGCTCCTGCATCAGGGAGCCTGGCTAGCAGCCAAAGTGTGGCTCCAGTGACCAGTCTCCAGTTTTGGGTGGTGCGCACTGTCACCACATGTACCACCCTTATTTTGGGCGTGGGTTTTTTTGACACCAGGATCGCCCATGCTGCAAACCCCCACACTGTAAATTAGCAGCATGGGGAATGCCTGTATGTGTGGCGTGTGCAGCATGTGCTGCTGCAGACAGGTTTGCGGCGCCGCACACCACATGTCCACACTCGTCTGGACGCACCCAGTGCAGGTATCTGAGGCACAGTTTCCTGGACCACCACTACAGGCAGTGAAAGTTAACACTGCCTGTAGTGGAGCCCTGCCTGTCTTTAATACTGCCTGCCCTTAATACTAAAGGGATAATTCAGACATAGCAAGAGACTCAAAGTCATACAGCAAGTCAGTGGCAGAGCCAGTATCAGAATTCGGAAGTTCCTGGATCCTAACTGCACAGATTCCTAGGACAGAGTTTAGAATAATAATAATCTGCATTTCAGAATGGTTTTTGAAAATAAATTTAGAGAAAAGGTCCCAAATGTGCATCCATAACTTTGTCACCATTTCAGCAAAACAGTTCTGCACTACATACACAAAAGAACAATGGCCATCCGTCTCCCCCACCCCCTTCTAAAGTTCTTTGTTACAGCTTGTTTTTATATCCTTCCCATTGAGTTACTGTTTCTGCCACTGACCTCACATAACAACAGCTGTGGGAAGATGCAGCCATAACAACTACTGTATACCTTTGTGGTTTTGATTAGCTTCAACCCCTTTATCTTCACTGTGTGCAAATTTAACTGGTGCAGTAAAGTATTTATCACCAGGCTTTCCCCCCACCCCCCATGCCCCTCACTAATTACTGTTTTTCTGTCTGAAAGAAATGTCAGCATCAGCAGAGTATAATGAAAAAGAATTAAAAGTAAGCTTGAATCCTCAGCTGCAAAGTGAATTTGGGATATTAGAAGGCAAATCGTTCAGAAATGTTACATGAAAGCTGTATTCTGATTAAATAATGACAGTTCAGTGTGTATGAAGCAACTGGATTGCAAACATGTTATATACTTAAGAAACAGAATTCACAGTCTTGAAAGGCAAAGTAAAGTAAAAAGAAAAAAAGCTTGGTTCACCTCATTTGCATGCTTCTCCATATAGTTGAAAGCATACTCATCAGCATTGACCAACAGAAAGTTGTGACCATGGAAACAAACTCTGGCTCCAACAAATAGATCCTGAGCTGTGTAGTACTCAGATGGCTCACTTTTAAAGAGCTCCTGCCCAGGCTTCTTAATGCGACCTCTTTCTAAGAACTTCCCACCTAATATCCCTGTGGGAACAGAACTGGAAATAATCAACTGTGCTTTGCTTGGAAAAAAGAGCTGTTTTGTTTTTAAATAATAGTCTTTGTCCTCGAGTTTCCTGTTTCATGGTGTACTCCATACTCCTGTTTTTAAAAGAACATCCTATATCAGGGGTCGGCAGCCTATGGTTCACAGGATGGATCCAGTCCACAGAACCACTGGATCTAGCCATGGACACGGGATTTTGGCAGCATTTGGTGGGAAAAGAGCAGGGGAGGGGAGGCTTCAGCCCACCCACCCACCTCTGATCTGGGATGGGACATTGCAGCCCATAGCCAGAACAGATTGCCTATCTCTGGTCTATACTACTGCCCAGACCAGTAAGTAAATTGTATAGATTCATGGAATCTATGAAAGACATGTCCTGTCCTCCTCCTCTCTCCTTTTTTGTTTTTAAAAAGGAACAAAACTTTTCTTCTTCTCATGGTCCCAACAATCCAGTCTTGGGAAGGACACCTTGACCCTTGAGAAGCAGAAGATGCATGCAATTATCTTGGAACTGTTAACATCAAAAATAAATAAATCCCAATGAAAACTTTCATCCATTATTACTTTTGTAAGCTGGATCATAAACAGCAATTATCTCTTCATGTATAATGATTTTAATCACAGGAATAGACATGACACATGGTGTGCATGGGTTCTGCAAGACTGATAAGGAAAGGATTTAATACCATAAAGCATATCCAAGAACCAAGCACAAGTGCAAGCAGAGTAGAATGTGTACCACTGCTTGTAAAGTTAAAGCAAATAGCATGTCAAAATTTAAAAGGAAGGTGTTGCCTTTCAATTGATTTAGTATGTTTCTGCCATATGCAGCAGATCTGCATCACATTTACCATGTTCTAGAAAACAGTTAGCCAAACGTTTTGTTTTGTTAAGATAGGTTGCTATGTTAAATGTGCACTACACCAACTCCAAAGTGCCTGGGGTTCATTTCCTGTTTATATTTGAACTTCCAAACCAAAGGCCAAAAAGCATACTTTTGTAACATTTAATGATGCCTTACATATTATGTAGTGATGTAAGTCCAATAAAAGGCTGATGGGCAGTGTAATAAAAGGCCATTTATAGTCAAAATTATAAGTGAACGTAAAACCCAAACTACTTATTAAACTGAAGTTTGGATCAGATGTCTTTCTTAATTGCTTTACTAACATCATAAAAGTGAAAGACAAAAATACATTAAGCTAATGGCCAGGGTCTAACTTAAAGTCACCATAGCATGAAAATTCAGTGTTAAAGATAGTCCCCCTGATTTCAGTGCATTCCTTTTCACCTCAGTGTTGCAGTACATATGGAACTTCAGATCCTACAGTTTGCATGATGGCTGCATTACTTGAACACAACTGGGTACTGCAAGTTGGAATTTCAATGTTGCTGTTAGGCGTTCCCTCACCTTTTGGATTTAAATGAAAAAAATATTTTCATAAAATCTGTCTAAGATTTGAATGTATAAAAGTAGTGTAAAGGAAAAAGGAGAGAGCACAATAAGGCACCCCACTAGGGGATGACCTGACAACAAGAGCTGCTGAGCTACGTCAATGGAAATCTACAAGCAGCCACCTCAAAACACAAAATAAAACACCAACAAAACACATTCCCATTGAGATTGGATCACTACTTGCAGGTGTTTGTACAGCTGCTTGCTTACTATTATGCAGGATGAAAAATGGGTTATGGTCTCCAGCATAGGGAACCAAAGCTCTACGTGTTGCCCGCTTTTCAAAAGTGCCTCACAATACACAAAATTTTACATTTTAAATACAATTTACAGTATTATTTATAACCTGAGGTACGTCTATCCTGTAACTGAGGAGAAAAAATAAGATATATATATATATATATATAAATATACATCTCTTATTTTTATAATCTCTTATATCCTATAGCTTTTCCTTCTTCATATCAAATTCTATTCTCCCTACTTCCTGTCCTTATGCTCCTCTAATTCCTGCACCTGTGTGCCCCCTCCTCTCCAACCTGCAGTCTCTACCACCCTTTCCTCTCATTCCTAGTCTTGGTTCTCTTGGCTAGTGCCCTTTCCTTGGCCTTACCACTTACATATCTCTTCACCTAAAACAAGAAGCTTCTTCAGTATTTCCTACTTTTCATGTATACCTATATTTCTTTAATTGAACATGTGCATCCTCTCTGCAAAACTCAAAAACTGACTTCCTTGTATTCTCTTGGGTTTCCAGCTGCTGCCCAAAGGCCTGCTTTCCCTTCATACCCTCAGTCTGCACCGAAGGCCTTGACTTCCTTCCATTTTCATTCCACATAAGCTCTTCTCAGTGTCTCATCTACTCTTCTATCTTTTCAATTATTGCCTTTGGAGTCTTGCACTTAGCTTCCACATGCCCAACTTAGAGTTCATAGATTTCTAGGGTCAGAAGGGATCTATTAGATCATTGAGTCCGACCCCCTGCTCTGGGCAGGAAAGAGCGTTAGGGTCAAGTAACCCCAGTCAGGTGCTTGTCTAATCTCCTTTTGAACACCTCCAAGGTAGGGGAAAGCACCACCTCCCGTGGAAGCCCATTCCATATTTTGGCAACCCTCACCTTAAAGAATTTTTAGAGTGCTCCTGCAATGGATACTCTACTGTTGGCACACCCTCCCCCTGCCTCCCCCCCAGTGCACTCTAGTTCTAGTTCTTTGGCCCAGAGTCTTTTGGGAACCATACCTGAACCCTCAGGGAGGATCCCCGCAAGCATGCATGTACAGTTTGTGGCACATCAGAGACATCTGAAGTGCTGCAAACTGCTCACAGTGCATGTGCATCCATGCACTGCTCCGTTGATTGCAGTGGGGCGGGGGGGGGTTTACACCAGGAGATCCCAGTAACAAAAAAAAAAATGGTGCGGTGCACATGGCAGAAGCGTGCACCACCAGAAACCAGAGCCTGGTTGGCCAGAGCCACACTCTGGCTACCGGCCAGGCTCCAAGTAGCTGGCTTGGCACCACTGCTGCCCTACGAGGCCTCCAGGACTCCAGGTAAGGCTGCTGGGGCCACCCCAGGTGCTGCTCCCAGCCTCCCCTACCTGGCCTGGTTTCCCTTGTGTAGCAGGGCACTGGGGGATGTGCCTCTCCTTCAAGAGAGCAAGCAGCCTGAAAGACTGCTTGAAGGTGGCAGAGGAGAGCTAATGAGAGACTCACCTAACCAGAAGGCTTGTCTCTCCCTAGCCACCATGCAGTGAGGAGCTCCTAGATGCAAGGGACCTGGATTATACTGAATGACTCTGCAGGTCTGGGAAGTGGGCTTTTACAGGCAAGTGGCCTTTGTTTATTTTAGGTCCCTTAGAGGGTTGAGGTGTCTGCCAGGAGGTTTGGTGTTACGCTGCTCATTTAGCCTTGAGCCCTGCATGGCTGGTTCAAGGCCTGTTTAGATGGCTAGTAATCCAGGAGCCCTCAGACTGAGAGTGGGGCCCAATAAGGAGTTCAGCAGTCTAGGAAAGGCTGAGACCTGGACCAGATGGTCCACGAGCCTTGAGTGGGCTAGACCAGACCAGGGAGTCAGACAGCCCGGAGGAGGAGCTGTGTGCAGGACCAGGGGGTCAGAGAGCCTGGAGGAAGGGATGCTTATGAGGCAAGCAGCCCAAAAGCTCAGAGGGAGACTATGAAGGGGACAAAGAGGTCTGAGGGCCCATAAGGGGCTGCATGTACAAATTGTTAACATCAAAGAAAGAGAGAACACCCATTAGGCTTGGCATGTGGTGTAGGGGAGGAAAACAGAGCCATGCAGTGAGCCCTTAAGGCTACGGATGCCTTGGAAGGGCATAGATACAGACGTAGCCCTTAACGCTACAGGGGCCTGGCAGGAGCACAAGTCAGGCAAGAGGGGCTGTAGAGCTTAAGAGTTGAATCCAGGCAACTGAGGATCCAAGAGGGACCCAGGTATATGACAAGTGGACTAAGGCTCACTCTAAGGCCTGTGCACAGCCTCCCTTATCTAATCTATAATAAGAATAAGGCATGGCAATCGAGCAATCACGAGAAGGCCATAAAAGAGACTGAGCTGGGTGGGGGTCACAGGGCCACCAGGGGCATCATGGCTGCACTTGTAGCTCAAACCTGCTATACCTTGCCATCTGGCAGAGTACATGCCAGAGTGCATGTGCAGGCACGTGCCCCAAGGTCAAATAGCAATGGTGCAAATATACATGTTGCTGCTATTTGTCCCACAGGAGGCATGCATGCCCCTTCATGTGCATGCTCATGGGGAAATACCCTCAGTGTCCTCAGGCACAAAGAGAGCTGCAACCCTAAACCCCTTTTATATCCTTCACCAGCACAGAAACCATATGTTATCAGACACCATTTACAGCAGGATAGGGGTGCAGGGTCATGGAATATACAGTACATTACAAAGGGTCAATAATTGTAAGGCAAGAGTATGGACAGGGGTTCAATTTGAGTGCCAAGAACTTCCAAAGCCCCCCTAAAATGTGGTGCTAATGGTGTCGTACCACCTCAAGGGCAAACTCTCCAGAGGCAATAGAAGGCTGCTACTTATATCCCCTCTCCCCAAAGTGAATCCAATTATTGACAGCTTGTACTCTCCTCTGCCAGGGAAGGGGGCAGGTTAGCAATGATCTACTAGCAGCTGCTGAAAAGCAGCCAATGCCCAGGTCAGCACCTCCTTCCCCCTCTCTCCTCGTGCACGCACACACACACACACATTGCAGAGGTCAAAGCAATGGCAAAAGAAAAGAGAGCTGCTCTCTTCATCTCTGCCAGCCCCAGGCATGCCACACACCCGCTGAACATTCCCTGGGAGGTCCAGGACTGCTTAAGCAGTTGCAGCAGCAAGATCTCTTCAGGGATGATTGACAGCTCACCACTGGGTGTACTGTCAAGGAACCAGCTGTTCTCCCAACTTCCCTACCCCTTGGAGGGAGATGGAAAGAGAATGGAGGACTGTGGGACACTGGAGGTCCTACGGACCCCCATGCTGCTATGTGAAACTACAGGTGTTGCACATGGCACTGCTCTCCACCAAAGCTGCTAGTTGAAACAGCTAACAGTTTGTGGTGCAATCACTGGGATTTTCCCACACCTATATGCTTACTTTTTGTGCTGGGAAAAGGCATATTTACTGGCACAGTTCTAATGCCTGTCCATGGCCTAAGTAACTTCTTCAAGGGCTTGCCCATACAGAGTGCACTGTCAGTGATTCACAAGCAGCAAATCTACCAGTTCACTGCCAGGACTGCCCTACCAATGAACCAAGTATCTGAGTTGCTGAAATAACTGGCTGTGCTGCATCCATACTGTGAATCTCTTCCACTTGCAACATAAGTCTCCCTCCTACAAATAAGAATATTCACAGATGACCAGGATATTTGCACTGATGCCAGACAAGTAGTATTTGTGCCAGAAGGTGCAGAAAATGTGGATGTGGACAGAGGATTGAACCAAATTTCTAAGATATCAAACCTGGTAGAAATGATAATTGGGTGCATCTACACAAGACATTTACTGTGCAGCTGACCAATTAGCTGCACAGTAAACATCTTGGCATCTACACATGCATTCCTATTAGACTGGAGTAAACTAATGTACTCCACAGCAAGATAGTACTGGTAAATAAGTACTATCCTGCTGCAGAGTAAAAAATTCAGCAGTAGCACATATGTAGATCCTGAAGGGGGCGGCTTGGGCAGAAGGGTGCTTCAATGCAGGGACTGCCTGCTGGCTAGCCCTGCACTGAAGTTCGCTCGTGCCCCAGCCAGACCCTCTGAAGCACGATGAGCCAGGGAGAGCAGCCCCGAGCTGACTTACCCCTGGACTTCTCTGTCAGCTGGGGCCATTCCACCCAGGTCTACTTTCTGTGCATGAATAAACCCCAAAACTTACTGTCCCAGAGTTAATTGCTCCCAGGTATCTGTTCAAACACAGCAATAAGTAGGTAGTTTATTTATGTATAGTAATAGCATGTGTAGACACACCCTGTATCAGAGTTTAAGTAGAGAAATCCTTTAGGTTCAAGTAACAGAACTGTCTTGCCTACAGCAGAGATACTGTAATCATTCCAGGCAAATCATTTCTAAGAACATAGAAATGAAACTGAAGGTCCATCAGGTCCTGAAGGCCATGTTCTCATGGATGAAACAGTTTGGGTTTTCCAACTCTGCCCCATATTGAGCAGAACTCTTGCAGTCAGAAGGATACCTCTACTTGAGAATGAAGCTTGACTTATCTGCAACCCTGTGGTTGCTTGAAAATTGTCTGGTGAAGTGGTCTATCACCATATGGTGTAATGCTAAAAGGTTGCTTTAAAAGTTTTTTTTTTTGGTTGATACCAAAATTCTTTTGATATATAGTTGCTTGACATACAGAAGTAGAACTTTTTCTTCTCTGCTTATTTCAGACATGGCTGCTGGACTGCCCATTAGCGTCATGAGTCGACTCGCCGATCTTTTCAGAAGCAAGTGCAAATCTGTACACATTTGATAAATGGCTCCAAGACATTATGTGGAATCTAGTTCAGTGAGTCCATATGGCTAGCATCTGATGATCATCCAAATGGACTCCCCAACCTAATGTCAGAGTCATTGATGATAAGGAGATGAGGAAGGCAATATTCTGCAGACTTTGGAAGTAGGGGAAGGGGTCTGTACACAGGCATCATTTGACATGAAAACCTTATGGTCCTCATGCAACCAGCCAGCCCTTTCACTTAGCTTCCCTGCATGGCTGCCTTCATGTTATTTCAGTGGCTGGGTCACTGAGAAAAGGCCTTGCTTCCCTTATTTCCCTGCAAGGGTAGGGACTCCCAATCTGGGTTGTCCCTCTTAAAAGGCCCTTCCCTTTTTCCCTTCATTCTTTGTAATGGGGACCAAAGAGGGTCTTGTTACCAGGTTCCTTTACCAAAGTAACCATGATAGGACCTGGACCATCTCAAAGCCATCTGGAGTAGAGGTAGATGACTCAGGACTATAGTTCTATCTAGAGATGAGAACAGAAGAACTGAATCAGGATGGTGCTTGACTTGACATATGTCCTCAGAGTCATAAACAATCTGTTGGCAGAGGGGAACATCAATCTGGTTATAAAGCTGCCTTGTAAGGTGGACAAGGGGGTCTAGGTGAAGATTGGGAAGCAGTCATTGGCCTCCTGATCATGACATGGTCCATCCTACAATGAATCCTGTAAAAGGGGGTATAAAGGGCTAAATGGTTTAGAGGGAAGATGTCAAGGAGTTAGTATTTCTTTCTGAGTTTCTCGGTCTAACATAATAACATTCAGATTTCCATTCCCTCTCAGAAATACATTGCCTGGCTCTCAAGGAATGTACCAGTGACACCTTTCTAGCACTGAAAGACTCTGAAGAAAAGGCTGAAGAGTCTTCTCTAAGAGGACGAGTTATAGTGCCAGGTGTGCTAGGAACAGCTTCAGATTGTGATCCTATCAGTACTGCTGATGTCCCCAGACTAGTGCCCGAGCAGCACTTAGTCTGAAGAAAGTGGATTCATCATTGCCAAGAGTGGAGAGACTAATATAAGAAAAAAAAATAGGTCTTTTGTCACCGTATAGAATTTTGGGACCAAACATGTCAGTGCTGAAATTGAATAGACAGAGTTAATCTAGGGGTAGACTGTGTTTAATAACCCCTCCCAATTTAAATCAGAACAGTGTTGGAACTGCTTCTAAAGAATTACTGTCTCTTACCTGTATTTTTCCGTGTGGTCTCAAACACTGAAAGTGTGTCATCACTCAGAAAATAAGAAATGATGAATTTCCGATCCTTGTCGATGGGATTATCAGTAATAAGTATTGCAACAAAGCGCAGCACATTACTTTCAAGGCCATTTCTAACAGGACGGAAGAAGAAGAATGGAATTAAGTACACATTGTGATGACACTTTTCATCACTTGGAATAGCATTCCCCTGACTGGTGAAATAAATTACCGTATTTCACAGTGTATAGGTTATGCACAGTGTATAAGTCAACACCATTTTTCTGATCCAAAAAGTTAGGAATTTTATAGATCCAGTGTATAAGTTGACCTAAGTTTTTGGATCAGAAATATGGGGTCGACTTATACTGGCCCCTGCATACCCTCATTGTGGGCCAGGCACCTGGGGGGTGGACACATGCTGCAGCACCACTTGTAGGGGAAACAAAGCCAGGCTTGGTGCTTGGCACAAGCAGCCCAGGCAGCACTGCTTGCAGGGGATGGGGCTGTACCAGCTGACTACTGAGCCCAGCCCCATCCCTGACCTGTGAGTGGTGCCAGGCTCAGTACTCAGCTGGTGTGTCCCCATCCCTTGTGACCAATGCTGTCTGGGCCATACCAGCCGAGCACCAAGCCTGGCCCCATCCGCTGAGTAGCACTACTGACTGCCAAGCCCAGCCACACCAGCCAAGCACTGAACCCAGAGCTACTTGCAAGGGACAGAGCTGGGCTCAAGTGACATCAGGTTCCCTTGTTTCCCCCCCCAAAAAATCATTTTCTCCTTAAATTAACGGAGTCATTCAAGCTCAGCCAGATAGAAGTGTCCAGGGGAGAACTAACTGCTTCTCTGCTACAGATCTGGACTGAATTTGAATTCCAGTTAAACTGCAACCAAGTTCAAAGTCTGTTTCCAGAAAATTACTGGAGGAGGGGACATGATTAGATGTATTAACTTTCAGACATAAAATGTGAACAAAAAACAACATGAAGATTCTATCCTTTAAGTCTGCCCAGATTATCATTCCAGTTGGTAATTTTTTAAGACAGCATAAGTAATTTTAAAGATGCAGATATTGCTGTCTAAAAAGATTTACAGTAGTAATATACAGAATTAGAATATTACTAAGTCATCTACTAATAGCATTTTCCTTTTCTGAAAACTACAGAGGGTGAGTGGACCTCAGAGTTCTGGTATGCAGCTTTGTTATTCACTTAGAACTTGTAAGTCATGGCACTGTCTACCATCTGCTCAGGCAACTCACAAGGGAAATGAAAGGTGCCAATGTTTAATAGTGCTATAGTACAAGTGTGCATGAAAATCAACAGACAAAGAAAGTAAATGCCAGGCAACTCAGGAGTTCTATTTCTGGAGCTTTTGGCTTTGTTTTTCTTTTTTTGGACTGAGGGCCTGATTAAATTCCCACTGAAGTCAATGGGGCAGGGGGCAGAGGAGCTACTTTCACAGAAGACATTAGTAGCCTATGTTACAAAACAGTCTGTTGCTAACACTTAGAAGCCAGGTGACCTTGGTAATTCCACTGATATCTTAAAATCCCTACCCTTCCACAATCAGAAATGAAAGAAGCTGACTGAAATGATTTCTCTCTAAAATACCTGTCCTTCTCCATGAATTTCTTGAAATCTTTCTGTGGAGGTTTGGGAAGTAGACCCAAGCAGGAACAAAGAGAATCCTCTTCAGACCCAAATCCAGTGTACGGTGGAAACTTCCTTTCTATTTTTGGAGGATGTGGAGCCTTGTATGGAATTGGGGTAAAATCCTCTAAAAAAAAACGACAGCAAGATTTTTTTCTGCTGTTTTTGTTGTTCAGATTATGCTATTCCATTAAAGATTTTGCATGTTTCTTGTTAACACGCATTCAGCAGAGCCCCTCTCATCTTCATACCTGCTCCGAGTAAAATCCAGGTTCCATTGAAGTCAATGGCAAAACTTCCATCATTACCTCAAAGGGGCTGGGATTTCATCCACAACATATAAAATTTGGTAGAAAAGCACACATCTCAAAAAGACAAATGGTACTTCAAAACAGATGGAGGAAAAAAACGTATTTTTAAAAACATGTTCAGTTTCTACCCATGGATAGTGTACCACTATTTCAAAATGTATTTGTAGACCTTTCCCTCTGCTTTTTGTTGATTTCCATGTATTGTATAAAAACTCAAAAAGTTTAAGTAAGCCTTCCTCAAATGCCAATAAAATTAATTCCTTATCCCAGCCATAGCGAGACTTTTTAAGTTTTAACATTAGTCCATCCTACACTCTCAAATACTGTCTTCAGTCAAGTCACGTTCATCAGCTTTACCCCATTAGCATGATCCCTTTTACAACATAAACACAATGAATAACTATCTGTCTTCAACATACCAGGAGTGTCGTAAGGTCCACCCTACTTTCTACAGCTAGTAACAATTCTGATGTGCTAATGCAGGAGTCAGGAACCTACAATCTGAGGGTGGGATCCAAGCTGCAGAGCCACTGGACTCAGTCTGTGAATGAGGAGCTTTGGTGGCAGGCACTTCTTCTATGCCATGGCCTGCCTGCTCACCTCTCACCTGAGCTGGGACATCCCAGCCTGTTCTAATGTACCACTCATTTTTCTGTGAGCCTGTGTTTTACATTATTAGTTTCCAAGCACCAGTGAGGTGTCCAGCCTAAAATTTAACACAGTTCTAAAGGAAGTTTAAAATAATGTAATAAGCATTACATTTTTATATGGAGCAATCCTAATATTAGTGTAATATAGTTTTGGTTACAGCACTGATAGAGGGTAAGGTTGAAGTTTAGGCTAGATCAAACTTTCTCTGAACTAGCTTGTCAATCTCCATGTTTCAAACATCTTAATAAAAGAAGATCATAGTAACTTACTCTCTTTTAAACTTAGATTTAATCAGAAACAAATTTGAGATTGAAAACTATGGAATGAATGAATTTAGACGTCAGAATTCTCTTAAGTACAAAGCCTAAACACAAGAAGCACCTTCTTCATCTTTCTTCAGCCAATTATTTCTACTGAGAACAAGATATTGTAGGCAAAGCTAATAACTTCTTTTGATTACTTCTTTTGAACCAGTCAGTGGGGGGTTTCTGGAATAAGGGGAACATTTTTTTTTTCCTCAGTAGTTATCCATTCCCTCTGTGATACAGCACATTTAGACAGTACTAGTTTGGAGAGCTCAAACCTCAAGTCCATACATAAAAGAAAGGCTTCTGCTTGGAAATTTTCAAAGCACTTGTCAGACCAAAAAGCCCCACTGCAACAGATTACTCTCCATTTATAAGTAATGATGTGGCAAAACAAGCCCTCGAAAGAAATTTTCATCATAGTATGAGACGAATTATGAGTGCAACTGTTGTTAAAATAAACTCTGTGTACCTAGGTCTGCACATATATAAAAAAGCAACTGGAGATAGGTTTGTGTTAGAATTAGAATTTGAAGGTGACTAGACATATAATTTTTAATTTAAAAAGAACTGTAGGCTTTATAAAATGTAGCTTTTTCTTAGTACTGATGTATATCAGTTGAGGGACCTTTAGAACAATTGGAACACTGATTAAGATCTTCTTGCATACCAACAGTGCCACCTAGTGCATACATACTAGATGAGACAAAGATAACTCTTCAATTTAGATTTACTTACTGAGGTTACCCAGCATTTGTATATTTCTTTAAATCAGCTTAACCTACAATCAACAGGTTACATGGTCACTCTGTGGCCTTCTCAACAGAACTTATAAGTCACAATGCCAATAAAATATCACAGCTGTCAGACTGAGGTTCCCACTTCTGACTTTCCATGACCTAGTTCATAAAAATCAGTGTAGAGATCATTCCCATGCAACTACAAGATTTTCTTGTGTGGTCTATAATTTAGGTGCTTGCAACCAGCTTCTTAATGGTCAAGTGATTTGTTATCACCGATCTCATATTTTCTTTCTCATAGTCCTGGAAGACTGCAGCAATACAGCTTAGCAGAAGTTTTGTCTTTGCACATTTGTAAATAGTATGTCTTCAACTGGAGCACAAGGTCATCCATACGTCATGGAATATATACAAAACATCATTTTATTATTTATACGTGCCTCACAGAGAGCATATCTGGCATCATTAGACACTGATGCAGCAGCCAGTCTCTAAGACAGAACTGTCCAACAGGCAGCCTGCAGGCCGCATTGAGCCCACAAGGGATTAATGTGAAGCCTCTGGCTCCCTCCTGGCTGCCACATGCCCCCATTGCTTGTATTCCTGTGGCAGCCAGGGTTTCTGAGGCACAGCACCATCACAGGAGAGAGCCCAGTGGCCCAGATGCTTGCGCAGCTTGTCCCAGGGCCCGCAACCAGTGCTGCTCAGAGGTTGAATGCCCTGCCCTAAGAGAGGCTGAAAGAGACATCAACTTGTGGGAGACTATAATTATTTTAGTGCACATGGACAACAATACTCCTAGAAATACAAAGAAGAACTACAAGTAAAAGTGAAAATGATATTAATCAATGGCATGCACTAAATATCCCCCAAACATCCAAAAAAGAATTTCTCAAAATTAATTTGATGACAGAGAAGGAGCATTATACTAGCAAGTGTGAGATTTCTTCTCCTGCTTCCAGTTTCACAGTGTTTTTTAAGAGCATCTTTATTCCCTTAAACTGTGGAGAATACAGCCCCAAAATAGTTTTGTCTCTTCTCCATGTGAAATTCTCTCAGTACATCCTGGCTCTCTGAGGAGAATACATAATGTGACAACACAGGTCTCACTTAAATCTACAATGTTTGTGCTTTCACCGAATGTTCAGGATTTATCCACAGAAAAATTTGAAAGAAATCTGTTAAACTTACTTCTGTGCATGCCTGAGAGCTTAGTTAATGCATTAGTCTCGTATGTGCATTTCTGAATTTAACATCCTTTTTATTTTTGCTTTTCAGTGCAACACTTGGGCAGCCAATTTGCATGTTTAAAAAGAAGTCTATTTTTCAAGGAAATTATCCACACCTGTTTTGAAAAATACAACATTTTCCCCCTCTTTTATGTCTTAATGTTTTTATTGTGAATTAAATTTTAATTTTAATTAAATTAAATATTTTTAATGTGATAAAGGCTGCTGAAAGCCTCGGACCATGAAGTTCTCTGTCTAGATAGGTCAGGAGAGGCACGGCCACTGGTCATTGCCCCCACAAGGCTGCCTCAATTGATAGAACATCTCTACTAGTGAGAGTCTCCACGGCAATTCAAGGATTCCAAACTTGGTGCCAGTTCTTGTGATCAGAACACTGATCTACTAGGAAACGAACTGACACCATCCAGTTCATTGCATATCATAAGCTGACAGTCACTCAGTATAATAGTAATAGTAAAAAATAATTCCTGTTACTCAAGAAAGCAAGACCTAGGACAAATACGAACTAGCAAAAAAAGAGCCCTCTTAGCATGGCACCCTGAACTGCTCAAGAGCAATTTGGTGGCACAGAAGGAGCATTTTTTTACCATGAGTGAGATTTCATTTCCTGCTTCCAGACTTAATGTGAGGATAAAAATCACTGCAGTTCTCTTGGACTGAAAACAAGTAACAGGTCAAGAGTAACATTTGCTGAGTTCTTCCTAAAGAGAGATCTGTCTGCCTATCCAGCCGAAGCAGAATCATACAGTAACCTTGCATGGTTCAGAGAGAGAGAGAGAGAGAGAGATGAACTTTCAATCCAAATCTTTTATTGTTTAATGTAATAACCAAAGGTTGTATCCTTGGTCACGAACAGTGTAAAACAGTGGGCACATTTACATGAAAAATTTACTGTGGAGTTGCCTAATTAGCTCCGCAGTAAAGTCTCAGCGTCTACATGTGCGACTCTATTAGGCTTCAGTAAACAAATAAATGCCACCGTAGGTTAGTACTTGAACACAAGTAATATCCTACAGCAGAGTTATTTAGCACACTGCAATACACATGTAGACACTGACAGGACTGGATGAGGAATGAGGGTGCTTCAGTGTGGGGGTTGCCTGCCACTGGCCCCACACTGGAGCACCTTTGTGCTCAGCCAGCCCCTCTGCAGCACATTGAGCCAGATCAAGGCAGCCCCAGGTGCACAGGCTGGCCCCCCGGGACTCCTGCCAATGAGGGCTACTCTGACCTGGCTCAACATGCTTCATCCTGGGTGCATGCGTAAACATGGTGCCCAGGAATAATAAACACCAGTGCAAACTGTGCCAGTTTATTGCTTTTGTATTGCTTCACATTAACAACACGTGTAGATGTGCCCAATATGTTGCATATTAAATGCATAGTGATTACCAAAGAGTGTTGATTATTAAATGCATAAGGAGACACTTCTTAGCATTAAAGTCACAAACAGTAAGGAAATATTTTTGTGTTGTGACAACATTCTGTGAAAAGGATAAATATAGCCCTTCTCAGGCACAAATTCATGAGTACTTTTCAAATCTCCTCTGAGTATGTATTGTTTGCAATACATGTATGACCATAGCAGAGTTCAGTTATTTTTCTCCTTTTCTGCAGATGCATTAGCAAACTATAAGCAGGTCATGCTCCATACTGAGGTGATTTCCATTGCTTTCATAGCAATGGTGCATTTATCCATGATCGTAATACTAAGCTTCCTGCTAAAGGGAAGCACAATGTTAACTGTTGTTTACCCTCTAAACATTTCCTTTTGCTTCTCAAAAATCTTACGAAGAACAAAACAGGCAGAAATACTGGAAATACTCTGAATATCATAATTACACTTCAAAAGAAGCCTATACCACACTTCATCCTCTTAAAGGGCTACTTCTAGCAGTATTTAACACCTGATGAAGTAAGAGATTCAAAGAAATGCTGGTCCTTCCCAAAACTTCAACAAAAAAGAGTAAAGGTAAGACAGCAACTTACAATCACAATGATGATGGAGGTATCAAATTTATGCCCAATTAGTTACTGTCCAGTAACACACATGTAGACGTATTACTGGGCAGTTAGCCAGAGGGCCTCCCTGCTGGGTCTGCCCAGTCACTGGGGGACTGGCCTAAGCCCAACCCCAGAGCTCCTGGCTGGCTGCCTCTCCTGGCTTCAACTTGGTTACACGTCACCTGTACACGTAGACACCACCCTATTCGTGCTTACTGAGCAGTAACTTACTGCACCGTCATAGGCAGCAGAAGCAGGGGGCAACCAGACTCAGCCCCCCGGAGCACAGGGGCCAGCAGATCTGGCCAGAAGGCAGCCCAGCCACCGGCTGCTGCAGTAGGGGGAGAGGGATGCACACACTCAGGTACCCTGCGGCACACAGCCAGGATCCCAGCTGGCCCAGCAGGCAGGTAAGTTTCTTTACCTGGGCTTGGGGGTGAAGATCAAGACCCCCACAGTGCAGGAGGCAGTGGGGTAGGGGCAGAAGCAAATCATTCACCCCTGCCCCTGCCCCTCTCCCTGTTGCACTGTGGGGACTGTCCCACAACCCAACCTGGCTCAACCAAGGGCCCATTCATGGTGAATGGGACCCTGACCGGGGTGCTTCTAGGACAATCCAAGCCTAGCAGCTCCTCCAGAGGCATGGCGTGGCACCAGGGAGCCTGGGGGGTGCCCCCCTGATCTTTGCGTGGGGCAAGGGCAGGCTGCAGCTGTGAGCTGGGCTCTGCCTGCTCCCTGCCTCCACACCTCGCTGCCACCTTCAAAAGCAGCACAGCGCAGTGCCACACGAGTCCCGCCACTGCAGCGAGGCACATGGCGCTGCGCCACACTGCTGTCAAAACTGGGCTGGGTCATGGGGCAATCAGAGCCCAGCAGCTCATCCAGCAGGTGCAGCCTGGTACAGCCCCAGTTCCACTCTGCCCCCAAAGCCCTTCCCCCTGCCCTCACCCCCTTCCCCTGCAGGCTTTCTGCGGGGGGGGGCACATGCAGACAGGCACTCAGCCCCCTCCCCCCAAAAAATTTTTCCCTCTACCTATATGCACAGTAAATTTAAGCCAGAGTAAATACATAGGTAGACATGCTCACTGAGAGCATGTGGTATTTCCACTCTGTTTCAAATAAAATATACACAAATTACATGCCATCAAACTTCCTAGCATTTGAATTTGTTGGTAATTCACAAACAACAAAAATGCAACCCCAGACTGAGCTTTCTTTTGGTAGCCTACCAGTTTTTAGCATTACCCACAGAGTGCAACACTACTGCATTGTAACCACCTCTTGTCTCTTCTGTCTAGAAGGTCAGATCGTTATGAGGCCTGTTGAGCTTACAATGGGACAGCAGGATTTAGCATCTTTGTGCAAGGCTCTACCCTCTGTTGACAAGATTGGTAGCAGCAAGATGCCTGGAATATGACAATATAGAATTATAGCTCTGCCCACCTTTGCACATGCCACTGATTTTTCTGGTATATGTGTGGGAAACTATCTGGCACTGATGGGAGACTTGGAGTACATTGTCCAGTTTTCAGCCTCACGCTTTAAAATTATATGATAAATGGAGAGAGTCCAGAAATGAACAAGAGATAAGAGAGTTGGAAAGCAATCTACAAGCAAACACTGAAAGATTTGGGCTCATTTGGAGTAGAAAAGAGAACAATTTGGAGGAGAGGGCATGATAACAGTGTGTAATCTGTAAAATCAGGCAGTGATTGCTTTGTCTCCGTGTCCACCAAAAACAGTGTCAGAAGTAATTGACTACTAGGACAAACTTTCTAACTCTAAGAACATCTCATCATTTGAGGTTTTCATTAGCAAGCTCGGCAAATACCTATGAGAGCTGGCCTAACCTTAATTGATCTTGGGGGATGGATTACATCAGGGGTGTCAAACTGGTTTGGCCTCTCAGGCTGGATCCCGATTCTAGGACTCCTCAGCCTTTCTAGGAGTCCCTTGGGCTAATGACAACTCTGTGAACTGAATCTGGCCTGTGGGTTATATGCTTCACACTCCTGGACTAGGTGATCCTTTGACACCTTTTCCAGCTGCATGATCCTATGAAACAACATGTCATTCTGCCTTCTTACAAGACTTGCCTACCAGCTCAAGAATTCCAGTAGAGAAATAGCCTTTACAGTTATATAATATTTGGCCTCATTGTTTTGTAAAGACATAATGATCAACTGTGTCCCTTTATCACTCTACTGCAATTGGAGAAGCCATCCCAGTATGTCTTACTCAATGATGCCATGATCTCATGAACAGTCTTAACTGCAGCAACACGTTCCAGCAGGATCTTGTTTATAGCCTGGTGTGTTTGCTTCAATGTAGCTGTGTCCGCATGCCAATGAGCATGTGGAAAGCAGCATTCAGTGCTTGTAGTCAACATCCAGAGAGCTATGTGCCAAGAGTAGGCCTGGCTCCAGAGAAATATAAAGGTGGCCTCTTCTTCCGAAATTCTTTAGCCATTCATTGTTGTCTTAGTTCTACAGCGCTACCTCTTTCCACCAGTACACTGAGTGCACTTTGATCCAAATATGGTATTCCATCAAGGGGACTGGAGGGGATACTGGCATCTATGTGCAACAGTTGCACATAAACAGAGGTCACTGCCAGTGAGCAAATCTGGGTTGGTAACTAAGATGAAAGACATCTCTCCTGGGCCCTGACAAAAATACTGTTTTGTTGTTCACTACCTATAAGAGATTATATCGCTTAAAGTATGTATTCTAAAAAGACATCTCTTTTAAAATAGGTACAAAAGAATAAAAAATATCACTACTCACTGATGCCATACTTTTTCCGATAATATTCTTTGGTAAATTCATCACAGTCACAGAGTATGATCTTCCTTCCCCAAACATTGATCACTGACCCAATGGTTAGGTCAGAGTCTTTGTAAAACTCTTGATGCACTGCCCCTGTCTGATGAAAAAAGCATTTATAAAGCAGATGTGTGAGTCTCAGAACAACATAGAACTGTAAAAAAGTCAATTTTTAAATGTTTGATAAAAAGAACTTTTCATATTTCGTCTGCCAGGTTTCTTTTACCCCATTCTAAGCTTAAAAAAAAAAAAAAAAATCACAAACACTGCCTACTAAATTTCAACATTGCTAACTTAAGCCATTTTACAACGGTGGCACCCTCATACAAATAACCATTTTTGTTTCAGACAACAGTTTTAGAATTCATAAAAAGCAACCATAATTACATTCAACAGCCTGCAGCAGTAATAGTAGCTGACCTTACGATTGTCCAGAATGTAACGTCCTTTGTTTCCTACTAAACCTCCAAGTACATTGAGAACAGTGCGATCTGTGATTGCACCAGGTGGATACAGCCCAGTTGGAGCATACTGCAAAGAAAAATACTAGATAAAAACTGCAACCAAGAACAAATCAAGAGCTCAGTAATCTCAGAACCTGTAGGTTTACAGTTGATACCAGACTGTTTTCATAATATTTTTAATGAACATAAGACATGTTTATCCTACTAAATTTCCAGTATACATTTCCAAAGATACTTTTAATCTTGTTGGGTATATCAAATAGCATAAGACAGCACTATGTAGAAAGACTCAAGACAGCTCTGAGTGAACTAGTTTGTGTACCAGAAGCAGTACAGCTTGAGTTATTATTATTATTATTCAGATTTATTGTTAGGGACCTACCAAATTCATGGCAGGAGTGGGGTATGCGGCAGCTCCTTTTATTTTGCAGGTTCCCCCTCATGCCTGCCCTCCTCCCTCCACCCCGCACTGCTCACTGCTTATTCCTGATTCATGGGAAAGTGAAAACCACAGCTTATATATGTTGCTGTTTTTGCCTCCTGGCTAGTCAGCAACAAACAATATGGCTGCCAAGGCCCCTCAGCCAATCAGCGGCAAGCAGCAAAAATGGCACCATATTTAAAACTGTGGGTTTTGCCTCCCTGCCAATCAGGAGTGAGCTGCGAGCAGCGGGCCCCTCCACCAATCAATGATGTGGGGGGCACAGAGGGGAAACTTCAAGATTAAAGGAGCTGCTACACAGCCCACTTCACCGTGAATTCAGTAGGTCCCCATTTAGTGGATAGATGAATGGAACCCGTCATTTTTTTAAAGAACTGGATATGGTACTCCTCCTGGGCTAATAAACTCAGCCAAACAGCAGAGCTAATTAGCCCAGACAGAATATTGTGCTAAGGTAACTAACCAGCTGCCGGTACACATTAGTTCATTTGTTGCTTCCTGAACACTGTAACGTACCATGTGGCTATACCCTTTGGGTACCCAAAGACAAAATCTTCTTTTATAAAGCAATTGGAAAGCAATATTAGCATCAATAAAGTACAGCGTGCCTATAAAAATTCTGTCCTAAAAACTATTATTGTTGTTGGTAGGATGTAAAAGCTAGGATTGTGGCTCAACTGTACTGGGCAATGGGCAAATACAATAAAGTTACTCGGCCTTGTTCTCTTGTAAGGAATATCAGTTCCTACAGTAGATATTATGTTTATACTAGTAATTCCTTCTAAAATTACCCCCAAATTACATGTAAAATATAGTTTCTTTTTTAAAAGATGAAGAATTAACAATATATGCAGATGACCAAATCAGATTTCACAATCATTGAATGTAAACTCAGCCACTCCTACAGACCACTCCATAGTTTGCCACCTATTGCTGGCCTTCCTCTAAATATATGCAGCATAAGATTTCATCAGCTCAAGCTCACTTTATCAGATGCTGTGAAAGGACCAGCCCAGCACAGAGCAGTGAATAAAATGAAGAGAGTGATTTAGATACAAAAGGCAGGAGAGAGGAAGAAAAGAATGGGGAGGGAGGCAGTGTTGGAAGAGGCAAAAAACAAAGCAGTAAATCTATAGGAACAAAGGGGTCATAAAAGCTGTCACAGGGTGGGGACCCAGAAGCAGCCGTGATCTCTCCTGGCGCCCCCTACTGTGCCAAGTGGGTGTCCATGCACCCTCATTATCTCACCCACCATGACTTTAACAGTGAAAGTATTGTAAGGGAGGCTGCCTTTTACCCCCTTGAGCACAGTATCCCTTGGCATACTCCCGCTGGTACCCTGTCTACTGCTGATTCTGTGTACTCCCGTCGCAGGGCTACGCGTGGCTCCTACCACCCCTTATACCACACCCCAAGCCTCTCAGATGTCCCAGACATTGTTAGGTCTAACTATCCTTATTACGCTCACCCTTCCAAGCCCTCACCCCCTCCTGGGGCCTCTCAATGTGCTCGCCCCCTCCTGGGGCCTCTCAATGTGCGCTCGCCCTCTCCGGGGCTTCTCAGTGTGCGCTCGCCCCCTTCTGGGGCTTCTCAGTGCACTCGCCCTCTCCCGGGGCTTCTCAGTGTGTGCTCGCCCTCTCTGGGCTTTTCCCGCACAGACACTGCCCCACTGGGGTCTTGCTCGCGCTCCCTGAAAATCAGGGCTCAGGCGGCCTTGGCCTTACCTGGCCCCCCAGACCCCCCCTTCTTCGGTCTTATGCCCACTGGGCTCCTCACAATGGGGCTCAGGAAGCCTCAGCCTTACCTGGCCCTTGGACCCTCTTTCTAGGTCCTATGCCCCACTGGGGCTTCTTGCCTACGCCCACACTGGGCTTCTCCCGATACTGCCCCACTGGGGCCAGGGTTGGGACACCCCAAAACGCAGCACCACTCTCCGGCGCCAAACTGCTGTGCCTTCCCTGGCACCAGGGGCCCCCCACGCTACTGGGGAGTTCCTATGAGGCCTCCTCCAACCCCTACAGTCTCACCCAGTCCTCCGGTGTAACAACAAACAAAAACCATCAGCCAACTGGCCCCTACTCAAACTCTAGCCTCGTGGCTTAAAATGTAAACCCAAAGCCCTCTGGCTCATTGTTATTTCCATCCCTGCAGGGCTCCTCTGCTGGGTATTCTCACCCATGAACTGCTCAGGTCATCAGGCTTTCCACCTCTGCCTACTCCCGGCAGAGCTCTCTCCTTCACAGCCGCCAGAAGGGAACTGCCCCTTGGCCTCAGCCTAGGCTGTTTATAAAGGCCAGGCCCTGCCCCCTTCCGGTCAGCTGACCTCTGATGTTGCCCCGGCAACCCACACCTGTCCTTCTTTAGGAGCAGGGCACTTCACTGCCCTGTGACAAAAGCTAATGGGATGAAAAATCCATAATCTCTGTTTAAACCATACTTAACACAATCCAGTCTATGGATGATTTCTTGTTCCACAAGTTCCCATTCAAATTGGTTTTTTAACAGTTTGCTGCCTAAGAACAGCCACTCTCAGGTCAGTGATGGAATATCCAGGAAGGTCAAAGCGTTCTGCCACAGGCCTTGTGTCTTTCTGGTACTAATATCACATTGGCTTTCATTCATTTTCACACATAGGGATCACCCTGTCTGTCCAATGTAAACAGCAGAGGGGTGCCAGTGAATGAACCTCGGATGTTATAATCCATGCTATTCAGTCCAGTGGTGATGTAGTCTGTGGGCTTGGGCTGGGACCCGCCCCTCCCCTACAGCTCTTTCCAAGTCCCCTGCCCTATATCAGGGAGCTGGGGCCCGGAGCTGCCTGCTGCAGGCAGTCCCCCTGGGAGCAGGGTGCAATGTCCCAGCCCCACCAAGAGACAGCTGTCTCCTGGCCCAGTGCTCCCTGCCATCCCCTGGACTAGCACCCAGGGGAGCTTAGACCTCCCCCTGGTGGTGACAGGGGCCCACTGCAGGACCCCTGGAAGTGGAAGCAGTTTGTTGCCATTAGCAGAAAATCTGCTCCCACTTCCCTATACATGCAGACACCTACCTGGGAACGTTTACTCACAAGTAATTTACTTTTGAGTAAATTACTTGCACATCAGTTGCACATGTAGACACATCCAGGATCTGATTAAGTGAGTTTGAGCTGATAAAATCTTATGCTATATATATCTCTGATTTAGTTAATCGATATGATACAAATTTTCTGCCTCACTTCAGACTTTGCCCATCTGGTCTCAAACATCCGGTCACGTGCCGCGCAGCCCCGGATGCTCAGGAGCGTTCGCCTGTCCATCCCTGCCGTCCCGAATGGATGTCTGTCTCCCGAATAGTCTCTCCCCAATCTTGTCTGCCACGACTTTGTATCTTATTCCAGTGGTGGGGTGTCTGACTGCAGGGTTTCTTTCTAGTATGGGACTGCTAGACGATGATCTTCAGCGAGGCTCCACCTTCCCTCTACCTCGCCCTTACACCCTGCCTTGATGGGTTCACGATGTCCTTCGGCCAGCTTCTCCAACTGTTGGGGCTCTGCAGATGCTTGCTGGGGATGGTTGTATCAGCCTGTGGGGCCTAACCCTACCTCCACCCACAGTGCCTTACTATTGGCTGGCCTCCCAGGGGATAGTTACCCTCCTGGTCTTAAGCAGCACCTGGTCCCTAGATACCTTGCACCACAACCCCTCCAAAGGTGGGAAGCAAAAGAAACGTTATCTACAACAAAGAAAATAGGAAGAGGTGCACAAAAAAGGGGAAGGTCTCTGCCCTCTTGCCCTCTCAACTCATGGCTAGCTCAATACTGCCAGGCCTCAGATGCCCGAGCTCCCTAGGCCCATAAACTGGGACCTGGCTAGACTGCCAGCTTCAACACTCTCCTCCTCACTCTTCGACCTGCCTGTGGGCTCACTGGACCTGTGGTGGCCCTTCTCTGCACACCTCCCACACGTCCCTCATCGGGGGTGCTCTACGCCACTGGAGCCCATCTTCTGCAGCCCCTCGCACTGCTTATACCCCTCATCCCCCACCTGGGGCGTCTCCTTAAGCCCACCAGAGCCTGCAATGATCCCACCTGGTCTGGTGTCCTGGTGGCCGCTGCTCCCTCCGGCTCCCTGGTAGTAGCCCCTGGTGTCACCCTCCTTCCATTCTTTCCGGTCTACAGGGTCCCTGGTCTGAGCGAAGGATGACAGCTTCCTCGCTCCCTGTGCTACCACTGGCAGCATTGTTCCTGAGGCAGGCTTTGCTGCATTCCCCCATGTTGGGAGAAGCAGCTTCCCACCCCCTTTCCCCTCGTAGGGTCTCTGGGAGGAACCTCCCTGTTAAGGTCCTGCAGGTCTCTCCCCCGCTTCCTTGCCAGAGACTTTTTTTATATCCACCAGCAGGGCTCCTGCTGCCGGCGTCATCCGCTGGCTGCAGCTGTATAAAGGCACGGCTAATGAGCCACTCAGGTCCTGCCTCCATTTTCGGCTTCACTGCGGATCCTGCTACAGGCAAGCAGTTTTTTGTTTCTTTCCTTTTACTTTTGCCTTCCACGGTGGGTTCCTGACCCCAGGGTTCCCCCCTGGCTCCTCAGGGTCCACCCCTCTGTTTCTTCCTGTGACACAGACTAACATAGCTAACTACCTCTCTCTCACTAACTTCCATTGACTAAGATGATAACATAGCATCTACCCACACAAGACTTGTTGGAATATCAGGCTCTTGGACTGTCAGCTCCCCCAGCCTGAGTTTTGATTTTTTTTGGTTTTGTTTTTAACTGGTCTACAAAGCAACATGCACATATGTGGCCTCAAAGGATTAAGGAAAATTGTTAGCATCACATGCAAAAAAAGAGGAAAAAATTATTCACCTGTGTGTTATTACAGCCTTAGGCTGATATAATCCTAGCCATCAGTAAAACTGGAGTATTCACAGTGGTGAATCAGGCTGAGTGGTTTCCAACTTGCATTGTTATGTAAATTACGTCAGCCCAAAGGTAATTAGTACAGCCTCTCTAAAAGCATGATCTAATGTCCACTGACATCAGTGAAATTACTCCCTTTGACTTCAAGTTGTTTTGAATCACTTAATCTAAGAATTCAGTTTTAAACAATCATATTATAATTGTTAGAAACAATTCATATTTCTGACCCATGCAACTGGACTTCTCCAAAAGAGCTGGGAGAAAATCATATGATCAACTTCTAGATCCACAGCAATTTTATATTTGTTTAACAACACTGGTTTCTATGAGTTTACACTAATTTATGTAGGACTGTAGGGCCATATTCAGACTTTTCCAGTTTTTGCTGTACTGATATAAGGAAAAGAAAATTGATGGAAAAAAGCTTTTAGCTCCCTCTTATCTGAATCCTTTTTTTCTGGATTTTGAGTACAACATTCCCAGACTTCACTATTTATATAATTTCACCAGTTGTTACATCAATCAATGTGTATGTAAAAACAAAGCACAAAACTATGGTTATTCTTGGTACTTTTGACAGAGCACTGTAAGGGATCATTATATTCCTAAAGCATCACCTTCCACAGACAGCATTTAAGCTTTCTTAGTAAACAAAAGATCTCAAACTAAGTTGCATTTTTCATTCTTCACCTTCGGTAGCTTATTTCTTTTGAGAAAAAGTGGAACAGCATCTTGGCCCGAGTTCGCTGATAGCACTTCTTTTATTTCAATAGTATCGTCAGCCAAAAAATAGTGTAGAATAAGTTCTCGTGGCACCCCAAACATGGACTCAGTGTCATCCCACGTACAGTAAAAGCGTAAGACATGCCCATCATGCTCTAGAAATTGTCTCAGAGTGTCAAAGCACTCGTAAGGGCGTAAGGGCGTCATACTATCTGCAATCTGCAGGAGAAATAAAAGGAGGGTTGGATTTTTTTAATTACTTGTTCTTAACTCCAAAAAAAAATCACTATAGTATATATATAAACATGTTCTCAGATTAGAGGATTTCCAATGATATCACATAGCTATGACAAATCAACCACAATATGGACACCATTGCCAAAAAACATTTTTAAAAGAAGTTATATTCTCAGAATATTTCTGAAAACAGAAATTACTTTTAAACTGAATCCTTGTTTCTCCTGCTGGAACATGTCTTTCAGATCAGAAAATTGTCATATTCTTATTAATAACATACGGCTAAAGCTTCATTAAATTGCCTCTGGTACTCACTTGGCTGCCTCATAATAATTTCACCTTCCCCAATTTCCTTCAAGATACTTCATATTAGTAATTGATGGTGAAGAAAGGCTGACTGCTTCATACTTACTGTATTTTCTTGCATACACATGCCCCCAAATAAGACATATACCATGTTTTTGGAAGGCAGAACATATTAGCATATTAACATAAAAAGAAGCAAGGGGTTTTGGTAATATGTTATTGCCACAGCACAGTTTCATCATGGCAGAATATTCCCAGGCACATGCAAGGGGGTTGAACTCCTGTTCTCAGTGGCCATGTGTACACAATCTACAGACTGCACAGTTGTTACTGTGCATTAATTTAGTACTTCCATAAACAAATACTAAATGACTGCACTGTAGCCAGCATTACTGAGCAGTACTGTCCCCATATTTTTTTCCAACGCTGCTGCACAGTAGCAATGAGTTGTATTAAGTGATTCATTGCTACTCGCAGTAGTGTCTCGTGTAGACACACCCAATGTCACTCACCTTCTACCTCAAGCTTCATAGCTCAAGATTTAACCCTGTCACAGCTGCAGATGAACTTGTGTCCCTGTTGCAGAGCTCTCAGGTGCCCTGCGACTGAGAGCAGAAACAGCTCGGGAGAGACCCCTCATGATGGGAAGGGGGAAGCGCAGCTGCCAGTCACCAGGACTGTGCAGGTGCTGATTGCCCTTGCAACCAGGGAAGCCTAGAGCCAGGAAGGGGCTGAGCTTAGCCCTTCTTAAGCCCAGGCAGAAGGCCAGGAGGGCAGGGAGGAGGAACTCAGCCAGAACAAAGGAGAGAACTCTAACGGTCAGAACATCCCCTAGTCCCTGCTGGGGGTTGATGCACTCTCTCTCTCTCTCTCTTTCTCTCTCTGGTAGGGAGACATTCGTATTTTGACCAGAATGGTCTAGCTTTTATGTTGTAGCCCGGGGGCTTTGCGTTTTCTGTTTTCTGTTTCACTGGAGGACCGGGTGAGGCTATAAGGGGTTGGAGGAGGTCTCATAGGAGCTCCATGATAGCGTGGGGTCTCCTGGTGCCGGAGAGGGTGCAGCTTTGTTTAGGGGTGCATTGGCCCAGCCCTGGAGCCAGGGGGCAGTGAGAAGCCCCGGAGCTAGGGGGGCAGCGAAGAGCCCAACTAAAGGGGCCAGCGAGAAGCCCCAGAGCTAGAGGGGCAGCAAGAAGCCCCAGAGCTAGAGGGGCAGCGAGAAGCCTGACTAAAGGGGGCGACGAGGAGCCCCGAGAGTGAGGAGGGGCGGCAAGGAGCCCCAAGAGCAAACGAAGGGCCAAGACATAACAACAAGGCCAAGTCAGATCACACCAGCACCATCTGCGAGGCTTGGGCTGCGGTGTAGCGGAGGAAAACAAGCCACAGACAGTGCCCCCTGTCATCAGGGCGCATAAAAATGGGCAGCCTCCCGCTGATTCCAATCATCTATTAATCAAAAGTAAGATCAAGGCATGGCAGGAAAGTAAGCAGGTGGTTGACCCATTGCAGGAGGGCGGAGCCACACATCCAGAGGGGCTCTGAGAGTAGGACTCCTGCCACAGTCCCCATGCCTCCAATCCAACATAGAAATCAGATTCCTTCCTTAAATCATGCACCTCAGTTTTGGATGGCTAATTTTTTGAGAAGGAACATAATGCAACTAACTATGGTAATATTTTTATCTTAACAACATTATTTAAAATGAGGTATATAGTCCTTTTAGCTTCTAGCAATTGCTATAAGTAATATCAAAGGAAAAATATATCTCAGTTGACATCAGATCTGACAGGTGATAGTTTGCAGTCATGGGAGAACACTCCAGAATGAGAAGCGTTCTGTTAAATTCAATCCCAGACTAAAGTTTTAGACCATATTCAAGATTATATTTATGTCCTCATTTAATTTTAGGCATGTTCCAAAATGTCCTGAAAGGGGATACTTACCTAAATCAAGAAAGTCAATTATTCAAAGCTGGATTAAAAGGTGGTAAAATGATCTTTTTACTTTGCAAAAATTAAACAGTTGCTTAAAAAATCCAGAACTTATTCAAAAGAGGTGATACAAACCAAGTTGTCTGAACTGAACGAAATATTGAGAGGGGACTTGGGTGTGTTGGCTTCCTTTTGTGTTTCAGTGGGCATGTCTACATGAGACACTAACTGCACCGTAGCTTAATAACACTGCACAGCAGCATGCTGGGCAAAAACCATGCTAATACACTACTGCACAGTAAGCATCACTAAGAACTCGTGTACCAGTGCTACTGTGCAGTAGCGCAAATTAGTTGATTTAGTACTTAGTTATCCAAATACTAAATTTAATGTGCAGTAACTACAACGCATTAATGAACATGCAGACATGCCCAGTGAGCCTATCAGGTTTATTCCATTTCTAAAACAATTGTGTAAATCAAGATACATAGCCACTGGGTCAGATGTGGACATGTTCTCTCACCTTACAAATATAACGGACTAACAGGCCGTTCTTTCTTAAGAATTTTTTTCTAGAGACAACTTGAAAATTTAAACCAAATTCTGCTGATCAGTGGTGATACTGATAATTGTCTACATTTTAATTCTAGCCACTGGAGTCCCCTGTGGTTCAGAGGTTGAATCCAGGTCTGCCACACAGGAGACTCAGGTTTGATTTCCGTACACTTATACAACTACAACCATAGAGGCATCAAACGTGTGGACTCAGTCTGACTTCTGCATTCTGTCTCAAATGGCCTAAAGGGGGGACATAAGGTCTGAGCACCCTCCGCTCCTCCATACTCCTGCATATGCATATGTGTTGAAGGCCTGGATGACCTGTCACACATACACCATGATCTGGAAGGACTGATGGTTGCCATAACCAAAACCTTCAAATTCTAGCCAATCCCACTACATGTCGATATTTACCATGGCACTACTGGGCCTTCTTTTCCAAATCCTGAAAGATTTTGTGACTAAATGAAACAAAGAAAGAGGACCATCTACATGGCTGTGTCCTGGGCAACTGCAGAGATGTATCTAAGATTCTTACTACACAAATGCTATACACATTTTTCATCACTAAGCCAGGCACAGCTTGTTGAACTCAGACTGGTGGGGTAGGTGGAGCATCCCATGGGAGCAAGGGTGGGGGAGGGTTGCAGCCAGCCGGGAGCGGAAGGTATTTGTTGTGGGAGACTCCATCCTGCGGGGCACTGAGGGGGCAATCTGCTGCCCCGACCCCTTAGCCCGGGAAGTCTGCTGCTTCCCAGGGGCCCGCATCTGAGACATTGCGGAGAGGATCCCGCAGCTCCTCCGGCCCACAGACCACTACCCCATGCTCCTTATTCA
>NW_017728906.1:45788687-45826715 GCF_001723895.1 Crocodylus porosus | reverse complement strand
ACACCCATACTGCACAGTAAGTATGGTGATTTACACTGACTTGAGTGCAAATTTGATACCTGCATAATGCAGGTATCAAATTTATGCCCGATTAGTTACTGCACAGTAATGCATGTATAGACCAATTAGGTACTGTGCAGTAATGCCTTGCTGTACAGTAACGCTCTGTATGTGGACTGGCTTGGGACTAACTTTAGTCCCAAGTCAGTCCACACACAGCATTATTGCACTTTAATGCCAGCACACATAGATGCCAGAGTATTCCCACTTACTATGCAGTAATATACTGTGCAGTAAATTTAAGCTGGCGAAAATGCATGTGTAGACATGCCCAATGTACCTATATTTTCTAAGAACTGAACCGCTGCATTAAAGCAAAAGCTTCATTTTCTTTTCTCACATTATTTCTTGCCTGTCTCCTCCTCTGAGTACATTGGTTATATGCCATCTTAAAAGGACTTTTTAATAAGAATCATGAACAAGTATTCAGGCATCATATATGACATCATGATATCATATAATGACTTGTCAACACTAGGATAAATAATTCTGCATTTGTAAACATTGTAAGATTAAGACAAAGGCACCTTAAGGACATTCCTAAGGTCCTGCCTTCTACAGTATGAAGCTCACTTCAAAATTTCAGCTTTTAATTAGGAATGGGGATACCAAAGCCCTGCAATTATGTAGAAAAAGCTTGAGAGCACAGACGAAGTATAACTGATGTTGAACTCTCCACTAGTGACTATGAACAGCCAAAAATAACCTTCAAGATATGCAAAATGCCCCATGCATCTCAACAGGGCATTTTCCATTTTTACTGACATGAAGGAGCCTCAACAAGGGAAAGATGAGAGAAACAGGCAAATATGTGGGGTCCATATTAATTGGTATTTCCTTGGCAGCTGGTGGGAACTCTGACAACTGGCTCACCTCTCCCATTTGGGAAATGATAAACAGAGTCCTCTCGCCTTTCTCACTCCACATCTTTCTCCTTCCACCATCCCTGAAACCAATGCTAACCAAAAAGGGAAAGGGAAAGGGAAAGGGAAAGGAAAAGGGGAAAGGACAATGTGGCCCCCCAAAAGTAAAGCAGGGAAAACTACAATTCCCACTACTGCAATTCCTACTACTCTTCCTTGAAATTTTGGGAAAAGGAGTGGAGACATCTACAAAGTGTTCAGAGTTGATAGGTGATAGGTGTGTATGTCTGCGTGCAATAAGCAAGGATTTCTTAGGATGGTATCTTTTACTGGACCAACTGCATAGGTGGGATAGAGTTAGGCAAGCTTTTGAATGCAAGACTTCCTCTATGAGGTCTACTTGCCTACATGCAAGAGAACATGCATAGGTTAAAATGAGTGCTGGAAGTACATGAAAGAGAGGGTGTCTCAGGCAAGGTTGAGATATAAGAATCTGTTTTTATACATGTAACGGTGTAATATTATACATGTATCTCATGTATATATTTAAAGATAAATGGGACCAGAGATGAATGATGACATAGCAAGAGGCCCAAACAAAAAAAGTCTGTTGAGAGCTACAGATGTGCTTGAACTACAGTCCCAAATAAATTTGCCTTTAAAAGTAAATATTAGCAGTAAAAGAACAAAGTGTTTTCTTGGTTATACATTTTATTCAATAGCTGGGAGGTATTTTAGACAAGCTTCTAGGCACAAAGTGACCTTCCTCAGGTATAGGAAAGAAGCAGAAACATTTATTAATTATGTATTAATAATGAATTTATTAGCACAAATTGAGACTAAGCAGAAACAAAAGGAGATCATCTAATAGTTCTGAAGGCTTTCAACAACTGGCACTGAGAAATCCAGGGATAAAAGGAAGAGCGGGGGGAAAACATACTATTATGATGTGTTTGAATATAGTAGACATTAGGTTACCCTGGCATTATGATCCCAGACTACAGTTTAATGAATGCCATTCCATCTAATTTAATTCCCTGTGTAATTTCAATATGCTATACTTCCTGTCCTAGAAAGCTATCAACTAATGGGCAACATTCAATAGTTTCCATCCAGAGGAAGAGACAAATCCATGGAGAGCAAAATGGTTGTTATTTCTCCTTTACTTATTTTACATGGGATTTATGACTTCCATTTGACATCTGTCAGGTGTCTTAAGATTGCCAGCTAAAAGGCAGTAAAGAAGTGTAAATATTATATACATGCAATGCACTGCAATACAACTTCTATTTTCACTGGATAATCTGCACAATAAATATTATCTTCCCAGTTCAAAGAACAACTGTTCAAAGCATTTTGTTTCATGCTTACAGCATTTATTTTCACTGGCCCATCAACTATTATTTACAGATGACAACAATCTATCAAAATTCACAGTAGCCATGTCTTGTAAATATTAGCAGTTAAGGTCTGCTGTGGTACACAAAGAAGTGAAAAGAAGAATGACTGTAATAAAACTGAATCATGCTGTAGAGCTCTGAGAGTAAATCATGTTATGAAGATGGTAAATATAATATTGCACAAGAATGTAAACACAGACGTTGAAGATAATTTCAATCCTTGGTTATTGTTTTTTCAGTAATAGATAAGAATAGTTTTATCAAACAAATACACATACTTTCATTATTTCACAAGGGACCTTCATCCTTGGTAATCCCCAAATGTTTCTCATGTTTCAAAGCAGATCTGTACTAAATTCATGTTTTCTTTTCTATTGTATAATTTTTATAGTAATTACAAAATTAATTTAATTAACTTTCAGTGCATTTTATTTTGTTTCAGAAGATCATATTATATATACATAAACATTACATATTAATTCACACAAAAGATTTGTTGTTGTTGAAATTAGATTTTCACCATTACTGACTAGTCTTACCTTTTGCCGTTCCATAGTATATGGGTCTTCTGGACGATATGCTGGAGGATTTAATCTTACTCCCATCTTCCTCAAAAAATTTTTTGTGAATTGATCACAATCTATAATTTTATATTTTCGCGCATAAAAGATGATGTCTGTGTTAATATTGAAATAGTCTATAGTATAGAACTGATCTTCATGAGGTGGTGGAAGTGGAATCCGATGGCGCCTGACAATAGTTCCTGTTTAAAATATAATATTATAAAGATCACACTTCACATGAATCTAGGACATTGATATTATTTAATAAAAATGAAGAAGAATCTACATAAATATCAGAGATAGTGAGACAATTATTTCTTGTTCAGCAGAGGAATATAACACTGTAACAACACAATATAAAGCAGAATATTTTTTATCAAGAATACAAATACTGGACATTTATCACCTTTCAATGGATTGAAAATCAGTTCCAGCTACTAAGGTAACCATCCACACCAATGTGAAGGTAAAAAAAAATATTTTCCAAAACCAGGGCCCACCAGAAGTTACTGGAATAGATTTCTACCTGCAGGACCCAGGTCCTAGAATATAAATAGGAATTCCCCTAAATTGGCATTCTGGACCTGCTGACTATCCAAAGCCTCTATATTAAGAAGTTATAGCTGCTGCCCATATTTTTAATGACCAGTAATTTCCACCCCCCCAAAAAAAGAGAAAAAAATTATACAACAACTAAATGGCAAAATGGTGATGGAAGTGATGGAGATGCCTCAACTGGTTGTGCAGTCCCCATCTGCGTCTGACAGATGCACAGCAGGTAACAGCCAGTCTGCTGCAGTGGTTAGAGGGTGCAGGGAACTCTCAGGGCTGCTGCAGCAGTCCCGCTGGCACAAGGGTAGTGTCCCCAGGTACCAATTGCCTGGGCCCCTTAAGCACCTGAGAGCAAGTAGCCCTGAGCTATTTGACAGGGGAGCTTTTTGTACTGGTGGGGCTAGGACAGGGCAGCTTTTTATACTGCTGGGGACAGCACAGGTGCTGGCCCCAGGCTCTAGCTGCCCCTGGCTACAGATCCAGGAAAGGTTATTTTGCCCCAGGTAGCACAATTTGCCCCACACCAAGTTGAATGTCTTGGCACATACACTGAGGCAAAAAGCCCCAACTCAAATTTGTACCTCTTCTATTTGAACTGCTGCAAGCGCACATGCTTGCACGTGTGGACACACCCTATAAGGTAAAGAAAGAAGAGCAATTTCTCACTGGGCATGTCTACATGTGCAATTATTGTGACTAAATATACTCAGGCTCAATTTGAACCGGAGTAAACTAATCTCAAGGTGACCATCTACATGTGCTTTTAAACACAGTAATTTACTGTGCTTCCAGATATCACTTGTATCTGATGGGACTATCCAGCAGTGCAGTAAATTAGTCTACTGCAGCCTAATAACCATGCATGTGTAGATGGTAATGCTTTACTGTGTAGCAAATTACTCTACTGAGAAGTAAAACATCTCATGTAGACATGCCCACTGCTATATAACCTTTAGCTCTCGTCAGGAAAACTGCCTGAGCTATCAAGGATGTGGCTGTTGGGGAGGTGCCTTCATGTGAAGTTCATTAAGATGTCTGTTAACAGAACAATGATTTGGAGTCAATCTTATTTCCTGAGGAACTCATCTATATTCCAAGGCTATATTCTTAGAATTCATTATTAAATATTCACCCAAAGATGTTAAGATGTTAATTATTAATTACTCTTCCAAAATGTCATTTTCTCTCATTTTTTTTCAGAGGAATAAATAGGAAGATACATTCAAATTTTCATTACGTTTGCCTCTTAACATCCTGTCATAAATTTTAAACCTATTGTCTGATCTGAAATTTCACACATACTATATTTGGAATTTTGGCTATCAGTCTTTCATTGGAAACAAATATGGGCTTCTCTCTGGCTAGTTTAACTCCAGATTTGCATACGTACCCTACACCTGCTTAATGAACCAGTTCTCCAAATTTCAGAGATACTCTTCAGGGTTTAAGGGATACCAGTGTACCATCTGGGCACGTCTCTATGAGTGGCAACATGAGTTTCCCTGAGGACAATATGTGCCGAGCTGGCACCCGGGCTGGCCCCAGCAGCCTTACTTGGGTCTTGAGGGCTTCTGGAGGCTGTACCCATGGCAATCAGGCAGCACAAAACCTGGTTGACAAGTAGAGTATGGCTTCAGTTGGCCATGCTCTGGTATTCAGGTGCAGGGTGTTTTTAGACACCAAGATCTCCTGGTGTCAAAAAAACCTGCACCAAAAAAACCCAACAAAACAGAGTGGCCCATGCAGGGGTAGCGTATGCCACTTAAAGCCAGAGCCTGGGCAGCCAGCGCCATGCTCTGGCTGCCTGCCAGCCTCTGTGCAGCAGGATTGCTGCTGCTCCTGCTGCCCCAGCCCCAGGACCGCAGGTAAGGCCTTCTCTACCTAACCCAAGGTAATCTGCTATGTGCCAGAGGGCACATAGCACAGTCTGGGGACACAAGGTGTGCTGCTGCTAGTTGTCCCTGGGGAACCAAATGTCCACACTCGTGTGGAAGCAGCCTGTGTATGCAATATCGCATCTTCATTATTGAGATGTATTATGTTAGAAGTTGTATTAACTAGTGGCCTCAAATACTAATAATTAGTTCCTTGGATAGACAGGAACAGTTCAGATTTACAACATGTTAACTACCATTATCAGTGTTTGAGTCTCCTGTAGAGTTAACCACGACTAGCTCCCACCCATTTAAATACAACTGTCCTTGAACTCAGAAAGAATTCACACATGATTGTTTACACACAATCATTGATAATTATCATGCTAGTTAAAATATATTAGTTTTCCAACACAATTAATTTTCCCACTGTAGATTAATTTTCCCTCAGAATCAGAGAGTGGGCTTTCATTTAGCTTTCCATGGACCTTGTTACAGATCACAATACACAGATCACGTTTGGTCTGGGTAGACAAGATTTTCTTTACTAATGGAAAATGTGTTGTAGAGATAATGTCAACAGCACTGTTTAGTTTTTTTAGATACTACTAAGCCTCATCCTCAAGTTGATTATGAACTTTATATTTTTGAATTTGGGCTTTAATAATACTTGTTCAGCTCAAATTCAGTTTAAGAACTTTTTAATTTTTTTAATCATCATTCTTTCTGGAAAAGAACATTTTCCCATCAATAAATTTGCCAAAAGAACTCGTGACAAGAGGTTTCATACACCATCTGAGACAGATGTCACTTCATAGCATCCAAAAGACTCTTCCATTCTGATGCCTTTTTACTTTCCATTTTTGGTCAGTGGGTGCATCTACACAAGATGCTTAATGTACATTAAACTAATTCTACTGTGCATTAGCATGGTTGGCAAAAACTCTGCTGATATGCTGGTGTGCAGCAGACTTAATCTAATGCACATTAATGTCACATAAAGCATTAATCTACACTAATGCACAGTAGTGCTGATTACAGCACATTAAGTTTAGTACCTGTTATCACAGGTCCCAAACTTAATATGCCATAATTATGGCACGTTAATGAACGTGTAGATGTGCCCAGTAGGGCCAACTCTCTCCATTGTTATGGTCTTGTTTGAGAGAATTGGACTGCACCTTCTCTTCAGACTGTAGGGCTGGCCCTCATTTCTACTAAGTGCTGGCTTCAAACACCAAAATACATTTTTTTTCTGCCATAATTGATTAGTTAATGTTATTATTAATAGAACTGCCTTGCCTGTATTTTTTGGTTTTTCTGCCTGAGTAAGTACAGTCTTATGGGAGATCTTTTAAATGGCAAAAAAACAAAGAAGGAACCCTTAGGGATAGACTATGTTCTTATCAAATAAGGCTCACAGAACAAAGCAGGGAATACGCTGTGTCGAACATAGTCTTTGCTTCCGCCTACTTCACAGTTGAAGGAAGCAAAGCTGGCACTTTTCAACAAAGCAGCACTGGGGAAATGCAAGGTGGGAAATTAGTGAGGTCCTAATTCTGCTCACTCCTGGCCCAAAAAAGGAGAGATGGAGCCCAGCATGCACTGCACAAAAAGGGGGCTCCTTATACCTAATGACTTACCTGTATGAGCATGCAGCAAGGATCATGAGCTGACCCTCAATAAATACAGAAGAATCTTGATTTTCTAAAGGTTTCTTAATTTTCAGATAATAAATGATTTAGCTGAGCCCAGGGAGATGTCTGCAAATTTACTTGTCTGACTGCACTTTGCTCTTCAACCAACCGGCCTTGGGACGCTAGCCAGCAGGCAGTTCCATTCTCCTTCTCAGCTGGCTGACCTTGGGGAAGCCAGCCAGCTGCTTAACTGTGCTCTGGATTGTTCACTGGAAGCTACAGTCAACCCACTGGGACATAAAAGACTTTTTTCTAACAGAGTGTCAGCTACCCAGGGTTCAGTTAACTGGGGATTACAAAGCTTATACTAGAACCACCACATCTTGCCTCAACCTGCACACAGAGGGTTTCTATTATACTGTGCTATAAGAAACACTCAGACTGGAGAAACGTAGGTGGAGTTTGTTATGCATTTCCAAGATTATTGTCCTCTCCTTCACCCTGTGTCCCCATTTCTGTACTTAGTTCCTGTGTGTTTTGATTATTTCAACATTTTTGTTTTTAGTCCAGGTTTCTCTGAAGTCAGTTCAAGTTAGTCTTTCAGTTCCAGTGATTTACATTTTTTAATTTAATTTCTTCATTTCGATAACATTGCTTCCAAATTTTTTTTGTTCTACTCTGGGACTGGTGTGTTCAAATTTTAGCTATGTATTTTCCAAAATTAAATCTGGTTTACAATATTTGTTCCTTTGCAGGAGCCTCATTTACATTTTTTTTTCTCAAATTGACTTCCATGTACTGCAGTCAGTTTCATAGAAATTGTCTAAAGTCTCAGCATCCACTTCTGGAGAAAGTGTACCTTCATCACTCTTTGGGGTTTTGATCATTGATAAATAAAGGTTTTCTACTGTTCTCTCTTTTGTGACCTAATTCATTTAACTTTTGTAATCACATTATATGAGTTAAAAGGGTTTCTTTTTCTATTCTACCTTCCTTAGAGTCTGAACTCTGCACAAGACTTCATACCAGGTTCTTTTCCCAAGGAAGCCAACTACAACCACTGCTGTGAGAGCACAGCAAGTAACTTTCAAGCTTCCATTATTTCCTGTACCCACAGGATAACCCACTCACGAAAGAGCAGAGAGAGACTGTTGAACACCTACAATTCTTCACCACAGAAACCAAAAAATGGTTGCACCAGAAGATCTAAGACAGTGGTCAGCAACATCTTTAGGATGCAGACCAAAGTAACACAGGGGCCACTTAACACCAGGAGAGGCAGTGTGTGAAATGCCGGGTTAAGACAAAAGGATTCCTGGGTGTTAATCCTTTCCCTAACCTTCATTAAATGTATTTTTACAGATTATTAATAATTATATTAATATTCTTAATTATTACCTACTGCTACAGAGAATCTAGTGATTAAGCAGCAAATGTTTAATCCCACCACTATGTGAGACAGGATACTTAGCTAGATGGCTTATCTTATGTTTGCATATTGATGTAAAACATACCAGAAGGACCACAAAATCCTCCAGAGATTGGAAAGGCACAGCCATCCCGAGACTACCTGCTTACTTGGACTATTATCGTTTGCATAGCTTTTTAAAAATGCTGGCAAGTGCCCACAAATATCCAGAAGCAACAGCCGCACTCCAGTTCTGATCTTGGACAAGCGTTACATTTCTAGAAATTGCCAGTGTACAAGCGTTCATTTAGTTTCTCACAGAGGAAACATGCCCCATCTCTGAGAAAGATCTTTCATTTTGACTCTTGGCAGATCTACCCTGTGTGAGTTTCTCTCGCTAGATTGAATGCCTGTACACATCCACTTAATTCCTCTGTGATCGGAAGGAGTCAAGCACTAGGTTCTCCTGAGCCTTCCCAAGACCCGGGGACCCTATGATTGGAAGGAGTTGAGCTGTCGCTGTTCTTGGAGCCTTCCTCAGACCAAACAGGCATATGCAGCCACTTTACATTTCCTTTTAGACGAACAAAGACTACAATGAGGAAAGGCTTACAGGACTACAAAACAAAGGTAGGACTACTATAAATAGGTACCTTGTGGTATTCCACTATTTTTCACTTGAGGTTCAATCACTTGAATTGTATCGTCTTCAAGGTAGAAGTATATTTTACAATGTCTTATTCTATACAGTTCCTGATTTTTGTCAGGCACTTCCTCCTCAAAATAGGCATCAAAAGACAATACCTATTAAAACAATAAAGAAAGACATAAAAAGGAGTAAAATTGTCACCCAAAGTGTTTGCAAAATATGTCAATAATGGAAAGCTGTATAGATTAAAATTTGAAAAATGAATGGATATCAGAAGGCAGATTTATTTCACAGAAATATATGAATAGGAATCCACATTAAATCACATGAAGTCAGAATTCTTTGGTTGGCATTTTTATCTCCACACCATCTGAGTAGAGAAGAAAAGATAAAATAAATAAGTAAATCAAATGCAGAGCTATAAGCAGACTATTTGGAAAAATCTTTCGAATAAACTGTTTTGGATGGTAGAAAGAGCTGCCTGGGTTCTGAAGCAAATTTTAGAGTTCTATTAAAACAACTGATGAAAGGCAGTGTTTTGTGATATGAGTGCACTTTACCTCTGGGGTGAGAGGCGAGGTGCAAGCTGATTTATGGACAGCACTGAAGACTGTCACAACAAATGTCATATCTTTCAGGTGCCATTCAGAACAGTACAAAATGATTGTGACAAAACTTACCTTGTTTTGTATTTCAATATGCATGCAAACTGTGCAGGAGGATAAAACTGTCGGTCCTCTTCAAACAGAAACAAAGGAACCTCCCCTCTTGCTCTTTTGAAGCCCTGATAATCCTAGAAAAACCTCTGTAGGTGCAGGGCTCGGTTGTTCACTGTAACAGCATTCACCTTAGAAGACCCTGAGTTTTGCTCTTCATTACTGGCTTGTGATTTGTGCATGTGAATATAAGAACTACAATTGTACAGCATTTACTGTTTTTATTCATAAAGGATATTTTATGAATTTTTTATAATAGTATGAAGAGTAAGTTAGGTGATATAGAGATAGGCAAAAAGTCATTAAGGAAACTTGCACAGGGTCTTTCCCATCACATCTTTCTCAAACAATTGCAAAGAATGCCTTACTTTCATTGGTGATATAAATAAAATGGGCAACTAAAAATAAAACTAGCTATTTGTTTGTGCTGTGCATGTCCTCATAGGTGCCTGACAGTGGTGAACTTAGAAATCTTTGAACTATCTATTTAAATTGCCAAGGTCTTGACATGACATGCAGGCCTGTGGCTGAACACTTTAACCTCCAAGAGTTCCCATCACTGACCTGAAGGTAGCTATTATCAGACAGCAAACTTTTAAAACTGAGTTGAACAGGGAATTCTGTAACAAGAAACCATCCACAGACTTTATTCTGTTAAATATGGTTTAAATAGGGACTATGGATTCTTATTCAGTTATCTGGATTAATTTTTGTGATTCAATTCCTATGGGTTTACTGCTTGTCTGCTTGTTTCTCCCAGCACTGCCCCCATCCCCACTCTCCCCCAATACCTATTTGCCCTCCCTCCCTTACCCTTTGTATTCTAATTTTTCTCTCCTTATATTCTGCTTTCTGCATGTCCTTTCACAGCATTTGATAAAGTGAGCTTTAGCTCATGAAAACTTGTGATACACACAGGTGCGTGTCTACATGAGATGCTTTCCTGTGCAGTAGAGTTAATTACTGCACAATAAGCATCTGTGTCTACAAGTCCAGACACTTACTGTGCAGTAATTGGCTCTAATCAAGACATGGGGACACTGTCAAAAGACAATACCTACCTGAGAGCAGGGAACAACGTGCCCGTCCCCATCAGCAGACAGCTGTCTTCTGGCCTGGTACTCCCTGCCAGCCCCAGGCTAGAACCTAGGGGGAGCTTGGAGCTCCCCATGGCTGCTGCAGGGGCCAGTACAGGGCCAGTGAAGGCCAAAGCAGATTGCTGACATGAGCAGCAAATCTGCTCCCAAAACCCTACACAGGTAGGTGCTTGCCAGGGAGTGTTTACTCACAAGTAGTTTACTCATGAGTAAGCTGCTCCCAGATCAAATGCACATATACACATGTATGTACGCACACGCGCGCACACGCACACACACACACACACACACCCCCTTTGGTTAAGTCTATAAGGTACAAATCTACCCTGACTTCTATAATATTTACCAGCCAATATTCTCCAGTTGTTTAGCATTTCGATCTGAGAATCTCAGAGTACTCTCATATGTACTAACTATTTTTAACACACATTTGTAATCATCTATGTTTTTTATATTTAGGGAAATTCAGACAGAGAAGAGCTAAGTTATTTGTTCAAGTTTATATAGGCAGTTCTGTAGCATCTCTCTTAGTTCCCAGTCTGGCTCCTCAACTAGCTATTCTTCTACCTCCCAGGAGAATTCAAGTACAGTAGAGCAGAATCTCCTATTTTTACAGAAAGAGAATTCAAAATTTACTCAGGAAAGAGTGCTGGGGTCAGATGACCCCAGCCAGATGCTTGTCCAGTTTCCTCTTAAAGACCTCCAAGGTAGGTATACTGGGTGGATGAGAAAGCAGTTGGGAAGGAGCAGTGTCATTCATTTGTAAGTACTGTATAGGGAATCCCCAAATCTGAAATAGTCCTGTGTAAAAACAAAATGGGACAGTACTATGGAAACAGAAGTCATGTCCTCATGGGAGATAATGTTTTTTATGGTTTGTAATCTGTCCTTATGGGTGGGAGGGTTTGGTGTAGAGAGATGTAACACCCACAGTAGCTAATATGGTGTTAGCTGAAGCTTTTCAATGGAAGCTAGTTTCTTTAGGAAATTTATAGTATTTTTCAAACAGCTGGCAGGTCCCATAGCATGTGGAAATAGGATTGAGTCAACATAGCCAGAAACTCACTCCATGACAGTGCCAATGCCAGAAACAACGGAATGTCTTGGGTTGCCAGATTTGTGGATCTTGGTAATAAATAATAGTTGTTTGGCCAGGGGTCTTGGGAGGTGGAAGCATTAATCCTCTCCTATGTTTCCAGACAGATTCTTTAAGAATTTGCCTACTTCCTTCCTGTATGTACACTGTTTTTCCATACCAGTGGCATCCCCTTCATCCATCTGTCGTATGATGATATTAGAGTTGTTCTTAAGGCTGAGTATGGCTCTCCAGTCTGCAAAACTGAGGTTGTAATGTGAGGTTTGCTGTTTTCTGGCAGTCTATGAATGGCTGCAATCTACAAAGGCAGAAGCAGTTTATGTGCATGTCCAGAGTAGGGCTGTAGCTCTCAGAGTCTAGGAGCTCTCCTTATAGTTCAGATGTCTGCAGTGGGTTGATCACTGTCTGGCACCTTATTGTGGAAATATTCCCTTAGTCTTAGGTTGCAGAAAATGCTTTGAGGTCACCATAAAGCTGTAATATATATTGAGTTGTGTAGTGGGACAGAAAGAAAGACCATGGGATAGTACAAACACTTAAGCTGGGCTGAGGGTGGCTGTGAACTAAACAGGAACAACCCTCACTTTAATCCTTATCAGCAAGCTGACTCAACAATCAACTCCTTCAGATGACCTTGCTTAAGAGTTAATAAAACTGGGTGTGTTACAGTTCAGTGAACAAATGTGTACAGAATGCATTTGGATAAAGATGAAAGATGCAGCTTCAATATAACGGTGAGGGTTTATTATAGGCCACCAAATCAGGACAAAGAGATAAATGAGGCACTCTTCAAGGGGGTGACAAATCTATCTAAAAGCTATGGGATGGTACCGATGGAAGATTTCAGTTTTCCAGACATCTGCTGAAAGAACAATACAGTCAAACATGAAACATTAACTTGTGTAGAGGACAACTTTCTGTTCCAGAAGGCTGAGGCTACATCTAGGGGATCATCTATCTTGAATCTTGTCCTGTCCAACAAAGAGTGGTGGAGGAGGTAAAGGTGATGGGCAACTTGGGAAGAAGCGATCACAGTCTGATAGAATTCCAGACCCTAAGTAAGGGAAAGCACAAGGTTAGCAAAACTAGGATGGTAGATTTAAAAAAAACAGATTTCACCCAGCTCAAGAAGTTAACAGGCCTAGTGCCCTGGGAAGACAGATTGAAGGATAAAGGTATCCAGGAGGGATGGGAGCTTCCAGAGGAAGCTCAACAAGAAACTGTTCTAACATAATGGAAGCACCATGGCAAGAGATCAATGCAGCTGCACAAGGAGCTTCTGGGATGCCTCAAATGTAAAAGAAAAGCAGACAGACAATGGAAAAATGGGCAGATCACCAAGAAAGCTCACCAGAAAATAGCAAAAATATACAGGGACAAAATCAGGAAGGCAAAGATAAAAAAAAAAATGAGCTACACCTGGCAACAGAGGTTAAAGCCAAGAAGAGGTACTATAAGTATGTTGGCCAGAAAAGAAAGACCAAGGAAGCCGTGGGTCCAGCTGCCAGGGGCAACTTTTGACAGAAGGCAGAACTACTCAATAAGCAGACAAGGTTCTTTGCATGAATCTGATATTTTTCATTAGACCAACTTAAATAGTTGGAAAACAATTATTAAGCAAGCTTTCGGGTTCAAAAAACCTTCGCCAGGCTGAGGAAGTTTCGGCAGTTGGTGTGAGCTCTTCCTGGATGGAATGAATAGTAAAGCAGCCAGAGGTTGGCTGGGCTGGGCTGCATGCAAGACAGGCAGTCAGTGAAAATGTAGACTGAGGAGTCAATGGGTGAGAGACAGGCTGGGGCTGGGGGGAGGTACTTTGCCTCAGTCTTCACTAAAAATTATTTAGCTGCAGCCAGGCACCTAAGAAGGATTAAGAGAACAAGCTGAGGGATGACATAACAAAAGAGACAGTCAAAGAGCTTGGAAAATAACTTTTGTCTCTTGCTGCAGAGAGTAGGATGCAGACCAATGGCTTGATGTTGCAGCAAAGTAGTTTTAGATTGGATATCAGGAAAAATGTCTTCAGTGTTAGAACAGTGAGGCAATGGAATAGACTGCATAGGGAAGTTGTGGACTCCCCATCACTAGAATTGTTCAAGAAGAGGTTGGGAATGATCTAGGCATAGCTGTGCCCATGCTCTACTGTCAATATTTCCTAGGGCTATGCAAAGCTTCGGTCCCTGATTCGATTCAGCGGAGATTCCACCCAATTCGGTGGCCGAATCTCCAAATCCAAATTGAATCAGAGGACCTTTTAATCTCTCCAAATTGATTCAGAACCCTCCAAATCGATTCGGAGAGATTTGGACAAATTCAGTGATTCAGACATAGACACAGCTTTACATGTTTTTTCTACACACCTCTAGGTAGCAGGGGCTCTGAATGCTGCGGTGCTGGGGCAGATGCAGCATCCCACAGAAACACTTCTGGGTCCACCAGGGAGTATGCTGAGGGCCCCCCCCCCCGAACCCCTCCCCAGCTCAGCAACTGGTGCCTCCTGGGTCTGGGGGGGCACCCAAGGTCCCCCCTGTGGCCGATCACTGAGCCGGGAGGGTGTGGAGGGGGGCCCCCAGTATGCTGCCCAGCAGACCCAGAAGTGGACCAGAAGTGCTTCTTCCAGCCGAGCACACTGGAGAGCCCCCCTGTGCTCCTGTGGGACTCTCCATTCACACCAGCACCGCAGCAATCACAAGCTGCGCTGCTACCTCAAGGTATGTAGAAAAAACTTCTAGAGCTGTGCCTGTGTCCAAATCTCTGATTCACTGAATCAGCACCAAATCATCAGATTTGGATTTGGCTGAATCGCATAGTCCTTAGCTTTTCCCTTGCAGCTCTCTGAGACAGTTTGAGTGCCAGTCAGCCCATCTCCTGCAACCACCTAGCTCAGAAACTCCTTTCCCTGCACCCTGCAGAGCCAGACTGTCCACCTAGCTCCCACACCTTGGTTTATGTGTGCCCCACAGCTCCACCCCTTCCTGTATGTTGGCTCTTCAACTACACCCAGGGGTTTCTGCTCTGGCTGCTAATAAGCCTTCCTCACCTGCTGCAGCTTGGCTCAGCTGCCCCTCCTTGGCCTAATGAACCTAGGCTGCTCCTGCCTGCACTCTCCCAGGGTCCATAACAGAACCCAGCCTTGGGGTCTGTTATCTTCTTGGGGCTGGTTGCTGTAGCCATTGACCCCTGCAGGCTACAAAAATCTGGCTCCCCCTTTGATTGTAGCTAACAGGGTAGGGATTACAGATTTATGATCCTGTCTCAGGTAGGGGATTGAACTAGATGGTCTACGGAGGTCCCTTTCAGCCCTGCTTCTCACTCCTTAGTCTACTGCTCCTTGGTCTACTGCAGTCACAAGCAGTCTTAGTCTCTATGCCTATTTCCCTATCTGAGGAAATTAATGTCTACAATCACTTTAAAATGCCTTCATGTACATGCTAATTAAGTGTACTATACAATTATTTTTTATTTTAATTTTGACAATTTATGCCAGCAAAGACAACTAGGGGAAATGACTACACAGTTGGCTTGTCTGAAACCGGCCTCTCAGAACATAGATAGTTATTTGCTACAGTATCTCATGGATATGAGGAGTATTAATGTCCCAATCCTGCACAGGAATCCATGCAGCCAGTTTCTCTCATCCCAAAGAGACTAGTACTTCCAACTGGATGGAGTTCTGCGATAGAGTCCATCTATATCTACGCAAGATCAGATCCTAAATAATTCATTTTACTGAGTACAAGCGTACATTTTTGGTTTGCCTTGTTAAAAGAGCTGGACCATTTAAGCTTTGCTTTGTTCTACAGGCTTAATTCCTCTTACGTTTCTGAATATGCTCATTGCAAGACTGAAATATAGCCAATTGCTAAATCATAAATTTTGATCACATAAAATTATTCAGAAATGTTTTGGAAGAAAAAAGGAGATGTTCTCTGTCATCTTTTAATTTAAAGCAAGTTAATTTTAGGAAAAATCAAAACCAATTATTCTTGAGAATATAAAAAGTGTAGGATGATAAATCAAGCAACTCATTTCTTTTATGCAATATTCAAAGTTTTAAAATATGTTGGTATTCAATCTATCAAAATGACAGACACAATAGCTAGGTAGAATGGTTTAAAACACAATAGCTATAAATGAATCACATATCTCCTGTTGCAGTGTAAAACTCATACTCAATACCCCTTTATGTTGTTATACCTACTAAATAGGATGCAATTGCAGAATACATAATGTACTGTGCTTGTCGAATGTGTTTTACAAGTAACCGAAACAGAAATATATAATTAGTAATACAAGAACTAAAGTAAAGATCATGAAGACATACAACAAGATTTTTAACTTAACAAGGGGTGAACCCCGGATAGAAATCCAAGCCTTTTGAGGCTAATCCAAAGCTCCTGAACTTTTGGGGTTTGTTTCCACTATTAGTAAAAATGTAAACAGTTGCCTTATGGATAACATATTCAGGTGTGAAAATGTGCCCTTAGATGAAATTGACAGAAGATATATGAAAAACCCAACAGTGAAAACGAACAGAAAACAAGTTATTTGAGGCACTATGGAATAAGTATTTGATTTGGTCTATCTGACAGCCCAGTTAAATGGAGAAATAATGAAACATTTTCAAGTACAGGAAGTCTCATTTGTGAATTCTTAACTATTTAAGAGATTAAATTTTAGCATGCTTCCTACTAAATGTACAAAACAGTAAAAACCCATTTCTTCCTTTCTAAATTGATTACATGAAGCACAACACATTCCCTGCTTCCAAAGTTAACTCTATTATGGCAGAATAAAAAACCACTCTAACAAGGAGAAATGGGTAAGAAAGCCAAATTAAATGAAAAATTAAAATATTCAACTCATGTTTAATGTCTATTTTGCTGTCAAAAACTTGAAAAATGTCAGAGTATAAACTCTTTATATTGGATACATTGCGATATGTGGTTTATAACCTTATTGTGTAAGACTGGAACACAGCCCTACAAAAATTTACATGTGTGTAGTTCCAGTACAGCTAATTGGCCTACCAACAGCTGTAAAGTTAAACACACAGATAATGTTTGCAAGAATGAGGCACCAACAAATCTTTATGCACATTAGATAACATTATCATGTGAGGAAAACTACTTCCTTCAAAAGGATTGTGAATTTTGTGCATATTTGCAGGATTACACCATACATGAATTTATCACTGATATTGGCTAACCATAAGGTAACTCAACTTTCATCACACTATGTTACTTACATGACTTTTTTATTATTAAGCAGAAATTCGGATGTAGCTATTTTCCCAAAATATTTAAATACCACAGTCATTGTCCAGAAATATTGCAGGGCAACATTCATTTTAAATAGTAAAAAAACTTAAAATACTACAAAATGAAATGGTTGGGGGGGGTTTCCCTTTCCAGGTTGATGGCTGTCTGCCTAGTTATAAAATATTTGTAAGTGGAACTTACTATGATTTTAGACATCTGAAGTAATGGAAAAACATGGAAAAACTTGAGAGAGTCCAGAAAAGAGCCATCCATATGATCAGATTTGCAAGGCAGACCATATGAGGAGAAGCTGAGGGGCTTGGGCCTCTTCAACCTAAAAAAGACAAGGCTAAGATGGAACTTGGTAGCAGCTTACCACTACATCAAGGGCTCAGTGAACAACTGTTCACCAGGGCATCCTTGGGGAAAACCAGGAGTAATGGTCACAAACTCCCAGAAGACTGCTTCAGGCTCAACTCTAGGAAAAACTTCTTCATAGTCAGGGTGTCTAGACTGTGGAATAAACTCCCCCCAGAGGTGGTGCAATTAATCACCTACCCTGGATATCTTCAAGAGGAGACTGGATGGTCACCTGGCTGGGGTCACCTGACCCCAGTTGTCTTTCTTGCCTAGTGCAGGGGGCTGGACCCAATGATCTTGTGAGGTCCCTTCCAGTCCCTTACAATCTATGAATCTATGGCAAAGAGCAACACAACTCAAACCACCAGTCGTCATTATTACCAATTTTTTTCACATACTATATCCCTACAAATCATCTGCTGGAAACTGAAGTGTGCATTATATGTAAGAAATATGGTAAAACTAGTTTCTGGCACCTAAAGGGAAAAGGTAAAATAAAATCCGCAAATGAATCACAGGGAATAGAGCAATGAACAGGCATGGCTCCTGATACTCATGTACTTACTACAAGGAAAGACACTTTATTTCATTTGCTCGTCCAAAGATCAAGGTCCATATCTTACTCCAGGGTATGCTGTATGTTCCTTGCCTTTCCAATGTCCTTGTGACAAGGTATTTAGCAGAATTCACAGATTTGTTGGAATCTGACAGGCTGCACTGTGTGCACTTCTGTTATAGCCTCAGACTTGCAACCTCTGAGCTGTCAACCATGCACCATAGCACCTGTGCTGCCCCAGCCTATACTGTAGCTGAGTAAAACATGGTATTTGATAACTTACCAGTGTGAAAGATATCACTACTTTCATAAAAATGAAAATAAAAATAGCTTAAATGCTTGTTTTACACAGGGATTGATCCATCCAGGCCCTTCTACCCACATAGTATCCTAGTAAAGTCAATTGGACTTTGCAATGGTATTCAGGTCTAAGATGGGTAGATTCCTTTGTAGGCTCAGACCCTATGGCCCAGGACTGTCATAATTTCTTGTTCCCTCAAAATTTCAGTTTTGAAATATGTATGACATGATTAATATACATCAGCATTGATCAACCTACTAACAAGTGTTATTTATTTCTATATACAAAACATGTTCACTTTATTTGAGAGGTCTTTTTAAACAAAAGAATCGTAACAGCTATTTGACTGGCTGGATTTCAGTACCCCTTTGTGGTACAAAGTATTTCACTTTTGAAAAAAAGATCATTTACTACGTACCTGTTTATCAAATGCTACCCATGAAGGAGCATCACTTCCTATACCTCTGGGAAACACGCTGTATTTAGGTTTCAGCTTCTGTCCAAGCAGAGGTTCTCCTCCTATTCCAGGTTTATCTTCTCCCAAAAGCATAGAAACATTATTGCAATAACCCCAGTGTTGAGATTTGTGGAACTTTTCTTTCCCTAGCTATAAACAGTTTCAAAGAAAGAAAACAGAAGAAGTGCTCATGTGGGGATTTTTATTTAAATCCATCCAAAAAGTCTTTATCCAGTAAAAAAGCAGTAACCATTACTAAATGGCCAAAGACACATGAATAATTTACACACTTAAAATTAACACAGAGATTCTAAAAATATAACCAGAAGGATGACAGTCAAATGTATTACTCTGACTGGTCACTTTGCTTAAAGATAAGGATACACAGCTCATGAAAGCACACCTAACAATTTATTCTGACTGAGAAGCACACACCTAGTGGCTTCTCCCATAATGATCAGGAGACGTGTCAGGTCAGGGGTTGTCACCACAAAAAAAACCACAAACAGGAAAAGATAGAAGGAAACAAACTACTTTGGATAAGCCCTCAAAGATATAGAGAAACACCACAGTAATGCTACAGGAAGGTCCACTGCCCTGTTGATATCAATGGCCTTGCATACTTTTGCAACCCAACACATCACTATACACAAATCAAACTGCTGAAATCCAGGAGGGTTGGGCATAGAGGCAATGGAGGAAAATTTCATTTGCTAGGAAAAGTACACTTGGATTGGGACAAGAAAAAGTTTTTCTTTGATATTAAGGCACTGTAGGCTGGACTGGAGCCCTGGAACAGGCACAACCCTCCAGGAAGAAACCCAGACCATCAACTCTCACAAACCTCTCACAGGTAACAGGATTTTGGCTCTAATGGAAGGCAGGAAGGCCATTTCCTAATGCAACAACTGTGGTGAACACCTGGCCCAGCATTTCCCTAACAGGCTGAGAAGTGGAGGTAGGGCCAGACAGAACAAGCAAGGGAAATCAGCTTCTCCCTTGCAGCTGCCCTCACATGAAGCTGAAGCAAGTCTCTTTTCCTTACAGACCTGAAAGAAGCAAAGGACATAGGTGAGCCCCTTCCCACTGTGGGGAAGGAGGTGGGAGACAGGATGTCAAACTCCAGATGGGAAAGGCTAGAAACCCTCTATTAAGGAGAATGGCTTAAAGGAGATGTAACAGGGAGAGATGGAAGTGTCGCAACTGACCCCTTTTCTACATGTATCAGTTCAAAGGGGGCATAAATATAATCAAGCTTGCTTTATAAAGGGAAATGTCCAGGTAGAAATGGCTGATTTATATGAAAGGTGCTAGAGAACAGCAGCACTTTGGGCACACCAAATAACTGATTTCCCTTTCAGTTATTGAAGAAATCCTGAGGACAAAAGGGCAACTGCCAAAAGCATGCACAATAGGTGAAGGAGCAGTTTCTCCCAGGAAAAGAAAACAGCTCACAGAGCCATGTACCTACCATGCACATTTATTTCAGGATGCACCATCCAAGAAGACTCACCCTGTTTTTCTGTTTACTGTGCTGGTTTATTGTTTTCTTTTTCTTCTTTGTTTTTCTTTTTTTTGAAGGAGCTTTTTTTTTAAGTTACTATGTGTTAAATTTAAATGATCAACATTGCTCAGGCAGAACATTTTCCAGAAACATGACTTGTAAATCTCCCATCCAAAACGGTGAGCCATGGGGAGTTAATGGTATCACAACTCTTGGGTCATCAAGTGTCTTTCATGGTCTCTTACATTTTATGTAGAGCTACTATAAGCTCCACATCTATCAGAAGTTCCCAAATTATAATAGCTCTGTGTAAAATAATCTTTTCTAAAAACACATATGGAAAGTTCTTCAGGTTTTAAAAAAGCAGAAAGAAAAAGAAAGAGTAATTACAACCAAAAAACCCAAAAGATAGACACTGCATTTGAGAAATGCTAGCTAATGCATACCTTCCACATCCAGTCACATCACAGCATCAGCAATGCTAAGTGAGCTCTGAAGAAAGCAGGTGAGGATGCACGGACAGCAAAGGAGGTAGTTACATGTCCACAGTAGCATCACTAAGGTACAAGGTGGCTGCAGCTGCACCCCCAGGTGTCAACGTAGCGTGAGGGCACGGGGGAGTGGAAAAGTAACAGGTGTTACCACAGCTACATGATCATGCTGGCAGCACAGAGGCAGCCAGAAAAGGCCACTATCCCCATGCTTCACCACTGCCCTGGGCATTCATCTTCCTTGTTGTGCGCTGCAGCTGAGCTGATGGAAGCTAAGAGTGTGATAACTAAACTGAGCTGGCCAGAGATCTATCTGCAAAATGGTCTCTGCCTGGATGGTCTCAGCTCATTAAATATGCAATAAAGGCTTAGTAGACAGTGTGTTCACCACAGTGACTCACGCAAAGGGTGTGATTTTCTGCTCTTTATAACTTAATGAACTCTCAACACTTGCAGGACCCCAGTTCATCCCCTCAGCATCAGGATCATCAGCGTTCTGGTGCACAGTCGTCACAGCAAACTTGTGAGAGAGCTGCTCAAGTGGTGCATCCCAGTGAAACGTGAAAATTTCTGGAGCATGTACACTGAAGTGATGAGTAGTCTCACTGGTGCTATACTGTCACAGGGGTCAAGTATGCAGTTACTCAAAAGATTGTAATAGCCTCATTAGCAAGTCTTGCAAAGCCACTGGTAATAATCAATACTCTCCTTATCTCCTGCTCTCCATCTCTATCAGTATGTGTAATATAGAGTTCTAGCATTTACCCAAACCCTGGATCTAGCCATATTTCTATATCATCCCCAACTACTCACATAATTTAACACCTTTAAACAAATATAGAAATGAATATAGAGGGGATAGCCAACCTGTGGCATGCGGTAAGGCCACAGAGCTGCCAATACAGCAGAGAGCAGAAAGCAGAACAGCAGGTCAGGAAGAGAGCACAGGGCAATGAGTAGAAAGCAGATCAGCACATCAGGCAGGGAACAGGGCAGAAAGCGGAGTGGCGGATCAAGCAGGGAAGGGAACTGGAGTGGCACTAAGGGAGGATGCAAGGTATGCCTGCCAAAAAGGTATACAGATATTGAACGCTGTGGTGAGACTTAGCCTGACCTTTGGGTTCTTCCTGGATGACTTCCTGGAAATAGAGGGGTGAACAAAGCCAAAATAGCTACAGTGTCTATTGGTAGTTTCTTACATCCAGTCAGCGCTTTGGTGCCTAACAAAGAAGTCCAGTTTAAGCTGCCCATTGTCGACACATGTATCAACTGAACTGTCCTGAAAAGACCCAACATGTAGGGGTGTGAAGGAACTCTTAAGGAGAAACACTGATATACATGTTCCAGTGACACTGACTAACGAAGTACAGGATGCATTAAATAGTAAGTGTGGTGGTAACAATAATGTTACCACAGTCAAAGGTAACTACAGTGAGCTCTTAGAATTAGTTAGAGATACATGTATAGAGCTAGTGGCTCAGAAGAGGACACACTTGACTACTTTGTTCTGAAATCTGTAGTCTCATTTTTTTGATCCTCTGAAAATTTCTGGGCAGAATTGTTTTTTTTTAAAAAAGGGTCAGCTAAAAATCAGCCATCTCCATTCCCCATCCACCCCATTAATTAAAAAGACGGCATTTCCCAGTGTAATCATCTCTGTTGGCTACACAGTGGCATAAGAGAAACTGTTGTGAGGTTTGTCATTAAAGAATTGATGGGAAGAATAACAGACACCCATGCTGCTACCTCCCATTTAGATTTATTTTTCCTTCCTTTTTGCCGTTGGCTAGGGTGGAAAAGACAAAAGAAGAGAAAATATGAGTGACGCTGCTGCTACTTTTTCTAGTCAAAGCAAAAGGGTGGTGCTAGAAGCAGAAGAGAAGGACGACAAGGAGCACTAGTGTCAGGCATGCCCCCAGTACTGCTTTCCTTCCCCACTCCAGACTCAGAACAGACAAGCTGTTTCTTTACCTAACTAGGACAAACCTATCATGCACTCAGTGGAAGCATCCATTACCACAATGATTCAACAGATGGATCATGGTTGTCAGAATTCATGAGTTTCCCCTCTTAGCAAATAACAGCTCTACAGTAAATGTATGCACTCAGTTCCTCATTGCTGTTCTTCAGTTCATCATAATACTAACAGTACTAGTGACCTTTGAGGCCTGCTGCTCTTGAAGCAGGACTGACTCATCCTGTCATAGCTCTTTCATCTCTCAATGGTCAGATGAAGAACATTACCTGCAAGATATATATTATTTTCCATTTTCCCCCGAATAAACATTGAAGGGAAAAAAAAGAAATGAAATGAAACAAAACAAAAGAGAAGGGAGGTTCGTACTTTTTCCTTTTGCACGCAGTGGGTGCATCTACGTGACACGCTAACTGTGCAGTAGTGTAATAATACTGCACAGTAGCATGTCACAGTACAAACAGTGCTAATACACTACTGCACAGTATTATTAGACTACTGCACAGTAGCATCACTAAAAAGGCATGTGCCGGCACTACTACACAGTGACACTGGTTCTTGCTCATTAATTTAGTACTTGATTATACAAGTACTAAATTTAATATACAGTAACTACTGCACATTAATGAACATGTAGACGTGCCCAGGGAGTGTGTCATGCCCTGGATGCCTCCTGATCCACTTCTGCCTGCTACAATCCTCCTCCTTTCTGCAGCAAATAAAACATTCACACTGGCACTGCTTTTGCTATGCCAACCCCTGTCATCCATGATCTTCACCCACTGAAAAAATGACATCCAAGTATAACCTGTACAAGACAAACTACTTGAAGTATTTAATAGGTATCCATCAGCATGGTATATAATCCTTGAGCTTAATTTATTGAGATTCCCAAGTCAACTGGATTTTTGTCCCTATTAAACAGAATTGCCAATTACAAAAATAGGCCATTTCAGTAGTAATATTGCTTTCTGGGAAGCTGCCAAGTTGGAAGGAGGCACTATTTACAGTAGGACACAGACAAAACCTGCTGCCTACACGATGCCAGCAATAGAGGCAGCTGTGAGATGTCTATCTTAGCAGACTATTGTGTACAGCTGATATGAAAATAAGAAGCAAGAAGTGATGAAGCCTGTCTCATGGCTAAGGAGACACTGAGCGCTGTTGGCAGATTTTAAAAAAGTACAGAACCCAAACTATAATAAGATGCAAAGCCCTAAGCACCAGAAAATCATTTTGCAGGCCCCAACAATCAGTCATGACTGCCATTAGCCTAGAGTCACTGCCAATAATTGTCACAAAAGTTCAACTAGATCCACTGGGAGAAATCCCAGTTAAACACATTTCCTGATTACGCATGTACAGATTAGGGAAAATAGACTTTTCAGCTTCTCCTTCTGCCATTCCTATTGACCTTCGCATTGGCTTAGCAAGTGAAATAACAGTACCACCGGCAAAAGTGATGGTAGCAGTACTAATGACAATACACAGAGCAACAAGAAGAGGAATAGTATAATAAGCAGCAGTAATTATAAACCAGGGGCTGATAAGAGCAGCAAAGATCAGACCAGTCGTTCCTGTCCTGGAAGTACTATTGCTGTTACTGGTTTTATCCACAGGCTGGTGGTAGGGCTTGTAGTAGCAATAAATGTCATTTGTTTCCATCCTACAGTATGAAAGCAATGCCCACATTCAAACATCCAAAACATCTGCTGCTTCTGCTGCTGCTCTGCATCTACCATTCTCATGGTGAAGATGGAGAAAGTTATTGCAGCTGTGGTAGGCATAGTCCAAATAGTTCTAGCATCTGTTTGTTTGAATATGGCCTCTTTGGACTTTAATTTGTGAAGTTATATGGATAAAAATTAAGCCCAACAGCCAATAGCAGAAGCAGGAGGTAGAACTGCCTCTCTACAAATACCGAGCATTCAAACTAACAATACTGTAGGAAGCATAACAATAGAAGACGAACTAAAGCTCTGAATAATAGCCTAATCTGGTTTGACTGTTATAACTGTGACTTGCTTTTTATATTGTTAGTTGTCAGAACTATATACATTCACAACACAGACTGCATAAAGAAGTCTACTTATATATGAGTATTTGAACACATCCACCATGTGTATGCATCCCCTATCTAGACCTCTAGTATGTGAAGTCAATACCACGTCAGATTTGTGACTATGTAAACTTCACAATTGTCAAAAATTCTGTTCAGAATTTAAGGGGCAACTCTATGCATTCTGCTCAAAAACAAAAACAGGACATTATCTGTCAGAAACAAGGTTGAGCTGTGCTTCTTCCATGCATGGCCCATCACTAAAGTACCTGAGGAATCACATACATGCCAGCCAGTTCTTTACAAAATATCCTAAACTAGATGCAGCAAGACAAGTGAAACAACTCTGATTTTACAATTTGTTGTAAAAATACTGTCTTACAGATTTACAAATTGTCACAAGTACTTATGGCACTACACCTACACTACAAACTGGTGGATTATTATCCCTAACTTGTTTAACTCTGAAACATTCTCTGTTTACAGTGTATTTGTCTTCCTTTTCTTCTTTGTTATACAAATAACAAGAGTTGAAGCTGCTAAGTTCCTCAATTCTTCCTTGTGTGCCAAGCATTTCCTTTTCCAACTTAAAAACAAAAGCAATTTTTCAGTGCTTAAGAACAATACATAACAGACAGAAGGCACAGCAGAGGGACATCCTATAGGCTACCTAATCATAGACTAAAATAGACTGAAATAGTTAAGTCTATAATGTGCCACTCTGCCTTGCCTTCCCACTGACTTCAGACTGAAATAGCTAACTACCGCTCACAGTATATGGGTTTTATATATATATATATAGATATAGATATATAGATATAGATATAGATATATAACAATTTAAACTATATATATGTATAATTCTTCTTCTAATTTGGTCTTGTCGTTAGTCATGTTAGTCTATTATGTATAATAGAAGCAAGAGCAAAATGTGTGCATATATATGTGTATGTATATATATGCGTGTGCGTGTATGTATGCACACACACTCGCATACACTAATACTTTGTTCTTGCTCCTATTTCACCTCCTGAGTAATACAATAAAGATGGCAAACTCCAGAATTTAAGCTAAGTCTACTTTCGATAGCTGTTGTTGAGTCCAGTCCAGCTGCCAAAGAATTTGACAGGAATTTTGCCACAGACTTCCACGAAGACAGCCACCCTCGCTGGGATCTCATGCGCACCTACTTCCCTGGCCCTCCGAAGAAGCGATCTGCTGCAAGCTCAAGCACAGAGGCAGGCATTCGGTCTCTCACATTCACCCTGCTGCAAGCAAGCCTGCATAATAGCATCACAACATCCGTGACAACAAAACACAGCAGGGAATTAGCTTACACCTTACAGTCAGTCCACGGGGCACCAACCCAGCATGGCAGCACCCCCACGGGGACTTTTCTTGACTTTGGGAGCTAGGCAACCTCCTGCTCCCCTAGGGCTCGGCGCTCCCCTCCGAGCAGCGGCCGACCTGGTGCTGAGAGCCGCCATGCCCCTTGACCCGCCTGCCCCCGAGGCCACACGCGCACCCTGCCTGTGCCTGACAAGTCCCCAGAAGCCAGGCCTTGCATGCAGCAGGTCGCCGCAGCCTCCAGTGACCGTGCATGGGAGCAAGCCGGCCGGGGGCTGGGAGGTCGGGGGCGGGGAGAGCCCCCGGCCCGGCTGTCACTCACGTTCCTGTTGAAGGAGTTCCCGGGCAGGAACGGCAGCGCCATGCTCGCCCCAGCCCTGGCCCCGGGGGCCCGCTGCTGCTGCTGCGGCCGCCCGAGCACCCCCACGCCTGCCCCGGCGCGAGCTGTTTGGCATCCCGTTGCCTAGAGACCGGTCTGTGGCGTCACAAAGGGAAGCCTCCGCGCCACATCCCGTTGCCTAGAGCCCTGTTGGTGACGTCACAGAGGGAGCCCGCGCGCCTGAGGGCGCCCCTGCTCTCTGCTGCCTCTTGCAGCTTCGCGGCCCGAGGCCTCGGCACCGCAGGCTCAGCTGCCGCTGCCCTCTGCTGACTCCGACGGGGCAAATCTTGGGCTATTGGGCGCTGTTCCGACGGCTCCAGGTCCTGCAGGGGCAGCAGAGGAAGGGAGCAGCTGGGCTTGGGGAAGGGAGGGGCTTGGAGTGAAGAGCCCCAGTCCTGGCCTTCCTGTAAGGGGTGAAGTACATAGAGAGGTGGGCTCCACTCCGGGGTGTCTAACAACAGGGAGGCAAGTCAGTGAACCTCATCGTGTCCGCACACGTGTGCACACTGTAGTGATAAGAGTTAGACCATTATTCACTGCAGGACCTAAACCATTACACACAACACGCCTGTGCGTGCTGCTTGCATTGAGGCAGTTTTGTGATTGGAGGGGGAAGGGATAAGTCACACATATGCATGCATGTGTGCATGTGGACATAGGTGCATGTACTAGGGATCCTGGTTTTCTCTGATTTAAAAAAGATCCCCAGTTTTTGGGTTAGAAAAAGCAACATTTTGCCATAATCATACTGAAATGTGATCCACATTTTGCCATAATCAAACTGAAACACCTCTATATATATGTCTGTGGATTAGTGTTTCAGTTTGAGCACGGAAAGATGTGGATTTTGGGTTACTACTTTAACCCAAAAATTGGGGATTTTTTTTTATCAGAGAAAACCAGGATCCCTGATCATCATGTGTGTACGCACATTGTGTGTACGCACATCACATGTGGATGTGCATCGTGCATGTGTGAACACACACGTGCACACATGCATGTTGCTTCTTAAAAACTCACCAGCCAGTTTTTATAAAACCCAGCTGTGAAAGACTTATCAATTCCTCCCTGGCTCTTCACAGTTTACGCTCCAGTTTTTCACACACTACCTCTTCCATGACCTCATGCTTCATGGGGTGCTTGGTGTCTCCTCTCCAGCCCGTCCCCGCACATGCTCAGCCCTGTTGTTCAAAACGGTTTATATCAAAAGTCAGACATCCAACTGACAGGACTGAGCAGGACCTGTCCTAAAGCCTTTGCAGCTTCCTGTGTGAAGGAATGTTTTAGGTGCTTGCATCTAAACCTTTGTCACACATGCTGTCCTGTATTTGAGCCTTGGCAGATTTCAAGGAAGGATAGGCTTTTATATCCTTTTGTGTGTGTTTTTGTACTTTAGTCCGTTGAGATAAGAAATCTAAGGAAACAGGCTTTGCCTTGTGGCTCCCAGACATGCACAGGGTCTCTGTAGACCATGTACCAGCACTAGCATTTCTAGGAGGGCGGGGAAATGTAAACAATGAAAGAAATAGTTTAATATACATTACAAGGGGGAAAAATAGAAGAATATGTTCTTCAAGAAAGGTTTTGGGGAATTGTCCCTCCTCAGTCTTGAGCACAAATGGCAGAGGTATAGCTAGCTACTTCTTTGATGTTTCCTGCAGCTGTCATGAGCAAGTACCTGTATAACCAGACCATCAGCATGAGGTCACCAGGTTGAGAAAATGGCTCACAAGAAACCTGGTCTCTACTTAACCACACTCCTTCCTCAGAAATCAGCCATGAAAAGCAACAACAAAATCAGTGCCATGTTTGTGTTTAACGTCTTCTTTAGACATAGGAAAAATAGCTAAGGCCGAGCCTTCACTTTACCTCTGGAGTCCTGCCTTCAGCTTGGCTTCTGCTGTGCTCCCAGTTCAGGTCCTGTTTTTGCTTGCCTAAACTCCTGCTCCAACTGTAGCTCTGAACTACCTATGCCCCAAGCTCTGATAAAAGCATCTTCAAACCATATACCAGGAACCAGCAGTTGAATCACTGGCGATGTCTAGGGTGTGCATGCAGGTGCACGTGCACCCCCTGAGCATGGCAGTGCACCCTCTAGGAAAAGGCGCCACCAACACCGTCAGCGGCACCTGCAGGCGGTCACTGCTTGCCACCCCCTCGCCGCTGACACCTCCAGTGGTATCTGTGGGCGGTCAGCGATGCCCACCACTGCCACTGTCGGCAGCATCTGTGGGTGGTCACTGACCCCTGGTCAGTGCTCGCCACCATGCCCCACCACTGACAGCACCCGTGGCATCTGTGGGAGCTCCGTGCTTACCACCGCCATGCTACCGACGCCACTGCTACACTCCCACCGCAGCCGTGCCCCCAACAGCCACTGGGGGCACGCGTTGTTCATGAGTTGAATAGTCTCTCTGCTTCTGTGCCAAATCTGTTTGCCAGCAGAAAATTGGGTTTGTGACTAAGATATCTTTCCCCCAAAGCATCTTCCCTCTATCAAAGATTTCAATTTTTAGATAAAAAACTGGATAGCCAAATTCACAAAATTTCTTATTTTATGGCCAATATTAAAAACATTTTAAACAATATATTTTGATTTTAATATGACATTGCCTCCTAAGACATGTAATTCAGTTGCTTCATATTGCTGCCTGTCCATGGTCAGGTGTCCCCTGCTGAGCTTTATCTCCATGATCCAGCAGTCATGAGACTCCTACAAGTCATCATCTCTTCTTATCACAAGCAAAGACTGTGGTACATCATAGATCCTACCTACAAAGGAAAATGTGAACAGGAAGAACCATGACAGCATTTGCTAATTAAATTATTTCAGGTTTCATTCAATATATTTGCTTTGGGGGGGGAGGGGTTCTGTTAAAAGCCAATATTTTTCATTTAAGATAAAATCTGACTCACTCATATTCTACGGGTGCTTTGTAATAGGGGGGTCTACTAAATTAGCATACTCAGGAAACAAAACTTTCAATGTTGGTAGCTATCATTTCAAAAAGCAGGTCTCAAACACATTGACACAAAACATTTTGAAATGCTGATGTGCCAATATGTTCATGTTCTTTTTGTAATATTGAACACACATGGCGGCTTCTTTAGATAAGGCCACCATGGAGCCAGTGTCAACAAATCATACTGACTGTTAGCCTGCCCGAGGGCAAGATACCCACCATTAAAAGGAGGGCTCAGTTTTTATGTCTAATACATTTCACCATTAACTGATGGTGAGAAATTATTTCTATCCTTTGAATTCCTAAGAAAATTTAATGGGACTTCCATTTTAGCCTATTTTGCTGTAAGCATCCCAGTACCACCTTATACAAAGAAAAATCATAAGCAAAATAGCAATGTTTCACAATAATTGTTCGTGGACATTTTTTTTTCAACAAATAGGCTATTTCAGTGACATTATTATATTAATAAAATACCTTTAGTACTTCAGCTGTAAGAAAAAGAGTTGAAGAAGTATTGCAGGGCTCATTCTTTTTAGTTATATAAATCCAGGAAGATACAAAAGTGAATGTGGCTCTTTTCATTTGCTTGATTTATTTTTCCTTCTCTATTTCCTGCCTCTATTAAAGCCCTATCAGATTTGAGTCAAATAAGTAGGAATTAAACCTTTCTCGAGTGTACTTTATTTTTTTTTTAATAATATCCTTAAATTGATCATCTCAAATTGTCAGATTACAAAAATATTTTGAAATTATACAAAAATTGGTTCCTCTTTTTGTTTTCATCTGTCATGAGCAATAAGATACAGCTTTATACTATTATGAGGATCCTGTTATAAATCTTGAGTAAGTGCAAGTGAGATTTTGAAAGCCACACTTAGTACAATTAACATTCTGCAAAAACATGTTATTTGCTGTGATCCATATGTTTCTCTTCCTGTATGAAAATGCACAGAAGGGGTATCATGGAACTCCAAAGTTCCAGGACAGTTAAGAAGCCTTGACAGAGCCGAAAGAGTACATTGCTACAAATTTGCACAAGAATACCTGGGGAAGAATTACACCTCCCATTTTTCCCTATGCAGTTAAAGCCTACATGTGTAAAAAGCATGCATAAGAGTGACTGCTACTCTAGGTGTGTCTACACATGCTATTAATTCATCTGAATAAACTCTGGCCCAGTTCACATCAAAGTTTATTGCTCCCAGGCACCACATTTACATGTGTGCCCAGGACTGCGCTACTTTGAGCTGGGTTGGAGCAGCCCCAGGGAGTCAGCCTGCCAGCCCAGGGCTGCTCCAACCCAACTCCATGGGCTGTGAAGGGGCTGGCTGGGATACAAAGGTGCTCCAGAGTGAGGCTAGCCAGGAGGTAGCTCCCACACTGAAGCACCCCTGTGCCCCTGCCAGCCCTGTCAATTGTGTAATACATTCATTGCTGCGCAGAAAATAACTGTCGCATGACAGCATTTGTGTTGATAAGTACTCTAGCATTGTTTATTATCTTCCTGTGGCCACACATGTAGACACCGGGAGTTTACTGTGGAGCTAATTAGACAACTCCACAGTAAACGTCTCATGTAGATGTGCCTAGAGAGTAACAGTAAATAAGGTAGCTAATGCATTTAATTATGTCATTATAAAGTACGCTGCACTTCACGGGAACACGCTACAGTGAATAGCAAGTCCTGTAATATTTTTCCTGGACAAACTTCACCAAAATCTCCAGCTCAAGTGATGGGGAAGATCATGTGGCCAGTTGCAGTGCCAGTCCACCCCTCTATCTAGGGCAGTCCACCCTGTCTTGCCTGCCACAACTTGCTGTTCAATAATACAAGATGAAATAAGTGGGAGGCTGCCCATTTAATGCCCCAATGCTATGGGGTCTAGACACAGATCTGACCTACACTTACCATGTCCCATGCTGCCCCAGACTGGGCCACTCCCAACCTGCCCTGCTCCTCTTAAGTGGCCCCTTCAGGCCATCAGGCTTGCCTACTTCCACTCTGGGTGATCCCCCTGCAGCCCTTCGGGTGCCTCCTGCAGCCTACTCTACAGGTAACGGTCCTTGCACTTAACACTAGGCTGACTCTAGCCACTAGCCCCTCACCAGGCATTAGGCTCTTTCTGCCCCCCTTCCTCAGGCCACTCTCTACCCCTCACTGGGGCTAACTCTGTGTCCTGGGGCTTGAGGTCTTACACCCCCAGAGACTCAAATGCCTTCCCTCAGTGTGCCAAGCCCCACTATCTGTTCTATTACACTGAGGAGTGGGGACTAGGATTATAAGGCACCCCTACCCACCTTTCACTGGGGAGGCAACTGGCCTGCTATTTCTGGAAAGTTGCCCCACCATAGGCAGCTCCACCAGGCCATCCTTACCCATCAGGGTGCAGTTTCAAGTCATACCCAAGACCAGGAGCCTCCTGCCATGTCCATAGCTTCTGCCCTGACCACCAAGGTGTTCCTAAGCCATCACTCAGCCAGATGCTTTTCTGCTGGCTGCTAGCAGCAGACTGCTGGCTCAGCCCTGAGCGCCTGAGCTAAAATGGAGTCTGCTCAGCTCTCTCTCCAATCACATGGCCCTCACCAGGTCATGTGACTACTTCCTCAGGGCTGGCCTGCACCTGCTGGCTGCCCTGCTGCCACTCAAAGCCCTTAAAGTGACAGGAACCAAAAGTTCTCTATCATACCCATGAAGATTAGCTCCTGCCTAGAGGCCACCAGGAGGACAGAGGCTGTTGCAGTGGGAGAGAACAAGCATACCTATCCCCCACCATCACCCTGGCCTGCCTGCATGTTTCTTCTATGCTCTGAGGACTTTCCTTCTGTTGTACTTGTTGTAACAGCTGAGGTGAACACATGGCCCTATTTCTCTGGATAGTTCTTCTGTGAAACCAAAAAACACTGTTCCAAATATTTCCCATCAAACTTAGTCATTTTTTGCTTTCAGAAATGAAGTGATAGTATATCTTGACTAGAACAATCATTTCTCTTTCCCAACCAAATTTCCTTTAGGATTAATTTCTCACAGCTATCACTTGACCTTCATTAAGTTTACTCAAGAGTGCAGCCAAACACAAACCAAATTTACTAGTGTCTTTACTGAAAAGAACTTTTTGTAAAATGCCTTTGTTAAATTAATATTTCACTGACAACAGTGGCAAGTAATATGAAATTAGTTATACATTCTGACAATACTCTAAGAAAAGCAAAGAATAATAATGCTGTTTGCTTGATTCATATGTCACCCTTCTCAACAGAGGTTCAGTGCAACTTAAATAGGAGAACAGAATAACTTATATAAACAGGGAAAATGCTTATAAAACAGGAGAAAATATAAAACATAAATCCATTAAACACTATCTCAGCCTAGCTTTGTTTGCTAAATGCCTGCCCAAATAGGAAGGTCTTACAGCCCTTCTTGAAGATGTGCAGGTTTGGGCTTTGGTAGGTCTTGAGATGGAGGGAGTTCCAGAGCTGAGTGGTGACTATTGCAAATGACCTCCCATGCATTTTTGTCAAGTAGACTTGGCACATTGATGGCACTTGAAGGAAGTTGTTCTCAGCTAACCTTAAGGATAGTGGTAAAGCATAAGTAAGGTGACCAGATGTCCAGGGCAAATTGGGACTGTCCCAGCTTCCACAGTCTGGTCCTCGCCAGCTGGTCAAAAGTCTTAGAGTGGAGTCCAGTGGGGATGTGGAGAGGCATGATGCACCAGGTAGGCAATTGAGCAGGCACCGCTTCTGCTATGCATGAGAAAGGCAGGTGTACTGGAGTGGGGTTTGCTTGGGAGGTATGGTCAGGTCACCCTAAACATAAGGGAAAAGGCAGTCCTTTAGCATGTAGAACCTAGACTGTTTAGGGCCTTCTACATCAAACCCAGAACTTTGAACTGTGCCTGAAAAGCTACTGAAAGCCAGTACAGTTTCTGAATCCCTGCAGTTATGTGATCCTTGCAACATGCCCCACCTTCCCCCACCATCAAAAAGTGGGCAACCATATTCTGTACCAGCTGCAGCTTCTGGGCAGTTCCCAAGGACAGCCCCATGGAGAGCACATTGCAGTAGTATAGCCTGGAAATTACAATGGTATGGATGGTGCCAGTCAGACCTGAATCTGAAAGAAAGGGTTGGTCACAGCCTTCTCATCAGATGGAGCTGGTGAAAGTCATTCCTAGCCCCAGCCACTACCTGAAGATCAAGGTGCAGCAGAGGACCCAGGAGTACCCCCAAACTCCTAAGCATACTGACAAGGGGAGGCTGAACCCCTTCAATGATAGGTATCCCATTCTCTCCCATGTCAAACCTTCTACCCACCAGCATCAACTCTGTCTTGTCTAGATTCAGTTTCAATCGGTTCACCTGCAGTAAGGTACTGGAAAAAAACTGAGGTTTCAGAAGAGGAGTGGTTGAGCTGGGTGTCATCAGTACACTGATGGCACATCACTCTAAATATCTGCATAATCTCACTCAGAAGCCTCATATACACATTGAACAGGAGAGGTCACAAGATGTACCCCATGGAAACCCTGTAGGAAAGGTCCTAAGAGGGTGATAAGCACTCGACCATCACCACCCTCTAGGACTTTCCTGCTCAGAAACAGCAGAAACAACATAGATCAGTCCTACAAATACCACCAGTTCATGTAAACACTTTATCAGTACCTCAAGGCCAACTGCATCAAAAGTCACTGAAAGATCTAGTAAGAAAAGCGGGGCAATGTTTCCTTTGTTGAACATGGAACCTGTGCTCTGTTCAGGCCAAAAGCCAGACTGACAGAGCCCTAAGAATCCCATGGTAATTAGGCGCTCCTGGAGCTGCTGGGCAACCACCCTTTCAATGACTTTCCCCAGAAAGGGCTGGGGGGAGGCGGGGTACAGAGGAAGGGTTAGAGAAGGATGAAAATTGGCTGGAGATTCAGTGTCAAGCAATATTTTCTTGAGTGGGGGTGGACAGTCACAGACTTAAAAATGTCCAGAACCCTCTCCTCCTGAAGGGAGGCACTGAAACCCTCTGCCAGCAGTGGCCCCAGTCTCCCTGAGCTGGATTTTATAAGCCAGTATGGGCACGTGGCCAGGTCACAACTGGTTGCCCTCTTCCCTCCACCCAAACACACCCTCTGCATCAGTGGACAAAAGCAATTTAAAATGAACCATTTAAAGGGGACAAGACTTAACTTCCTCACCCACAAACTCTGACTCTGCAGCAAAAGTTGAGGTCCCTAAGCCATGTTGGATATGGGCTATTCTGTCTGCAAAATAGACTGAACAGTACAAAAAAAGGGAGATGGCAGAAGGGAAGCCAGAGGGAGGAAAAAACATTACAATATGTTACTGCTGCATTTAAATGAGAAAAATAGTGGTTCTAATTGTATTTTACAAGCAAACTTAAAACCACTAACAACATTTGTCTAATTACTTGATGCACTTTGAATAAATCTACTCTTACCATTGGACATTTTGTAGCAAAGGGCCAGACTTTCTTCTGATTTATAACGCTCTTTTCACTGAAGTAAGAATTCAGCCATGCATGTCTTGATTCACACCAATACAAGAAACTGGAAAACCAACTTCATACTTGTTTTCACTGTAAAATCTTCAGCTAATCAGAACTTCTACTTTCATTCACAGCTTGTTTAGGTCAGTGCTCTACATTTTGTTTCCCAATCAGGATGATAGCACCCAAAATCTGACCCTCTGTTTGCTCTTCAGAACGAAGTAATGGTCTGTGTCTGTCGCCACCTATATAAAATGGGTGGGAACAGCGGAAGTGATTAAATGTGAGAGAAAGGACTGATTTTATTGACATGACATCAGTGTAGCCTTAAGCCAGGAGGGTTTCACTAATCCAGTATTGTTTAACATCCTTTTATCCTAAATGTTTGTCTACATTTCAGTCAAAGGTGTCGTGCAGCTTGTGAAGATGTAAGTGACCCAGCTTAAACTGGTTATCTCAGATAACTGTTGTTAGAAGCACAACTATAGCATACATAGAGCTAAATACTGGAGTATTTACTCAGCTTCCCTGGCAAATAGTGCTCTTGCTACACTACTACCATTCCAGAGGTAGCTAGTTTAAAGCTAGTTATATCTACCAAAACTACAACGACTATCAGAATTGCTTTGTAGATGTACCTTATGATTAATTAGGAGTTAACTGTTACCTTAAATGTAACACACACATGCATATTAATAAACAACAAATTAAAATTAAAGTTTCTCACCTACTGGTACGTACTTTCTTGGGTTTGGCTTGCTTAGAAGATAGAAGCCCATAAAACAATCACCCTGAAGAATGAGTTCTACAGGGGGTTAATGATGTGGGAATTGGGCAAGAAATCAAGATCTATAAAACAAAAAATTCATGATTATTTTACTTGGATGGAAGAGAGACAAATCCTGATGTTCTTATTTGTTTCAGTTTAACATGGAGCAAATCTCATCATCAGTTTTCAAGCATAGGACTCCACTGAAAAAAACAAGGAATTCTTGCTAACTCATTGTTAAAAATCATTCAGTCCCTGTTTCTACTGTTGTATTACCTCGTTCCTTCTGCCCTGTCCAGTCGATTAACACATAACATTGCAAAATAGCTCTTCAGTGTCAAGTCATGAAACAAACCATAATGACCCTGAAGTTTGGCTACTACCTAGAAGTGCATTAAACCCAGGAAAGTGGAAAAGAAAAGTCATTTTTGTGTTGCTGGGTCCTGGGCTGGCCATAGGCTATGCTGGTCATCCAGGAGATCATAACCCCTTTCTCCTAGCCACAGTGGCCCTGCCAGCTGCAAGGAATGGGATGGCATAGGCCCTGTTAAGTCAAATCCGCACCACTGGGAGAATCTCTTTATATCAAAGTGACCTTCTCACAGAGGTCTGTCATAGAGCAAGGGAGAATCTGATCTATTACATGAAATATTTCATGGTAAAAGCACATCATCTCATGAACACCAGCACAAAGGCTCAGATGTCAAGTTTCATTGTGTCAGACAGAATGGCACATTTAACATATTTGAAAGCTCATGCCAGTTTGATAGATGTATTTGGTTCATATAAGTGAGATTTTCAGACGTTTTCAACCTTTGCTAGTTCTGCTGCCATTGAAGTCAGTAGGGAATTTATGGAGCGCTTTAAAAAAATCATACCACTACCAAGAAACACCAGTAAAAATCAACATAAAACTTTCAGACTTGAAGAACTTTTGATACATAACAATGGTATATATTCAGTGGGATCTGGGGCACACTGGGCATGTCTACAAGAGTCGCTTAATATATAGTAGACTAATTCTACTGTATATTAGCACATCACAGCAAAAGCCATGCTGATACACTAATGTGCAGCAGAATTACTCTCCTGCACATTAAGCATCATCAGACAACTGCCCCAGCACTCCTGTGCATTAGCGTCGGCTACTGAACGTTTAGTTAGTACCTGTTATTGCAGGTACTAAACTTAATGCACAGTAGCAACAGTGCATTAATGCACATGTAGATGTGCCCACCATAGCATTACAGCTCCTGTTCACTCCCACAATGTAGATTAGCCTGAGTGCATCTATACTCACAATGTGCATGTAAAAATAAAGCATATAATTATCCTCAGGGTCAGAATGTGGCTTTTGCAGTAGAACTGTTAGTACCCTTTTAATAAAACATGCAATAATTGCAAAGAAGGCTAGGAAAGCCCTGTGAAATGGAACAGACACAACAAAGTAAAGAGTCAGTAGGAGGGAAGTATCAATATACTACTCAGTAGCAATAACTATTGTTTAGCTCTTAATGGAGGCTGCCCTGTTATGCTTTCTGATGCATGAAACACCAAGCTCATACACCTCAAAATAGATTACATTTACTTTAGATTTCATAGTTTCACAGTTGGTAGGGTCAGAAGGGACTGAGCAGATCATCAAGTCCAACTCCCTGCTGTGGCAGGAAAGGGTACTTGGTCAAATGACCCCAGCAAGGTGTTCATCCTGCCTTCTTTTAAAGACCCCCAGGGTAGGAGCCAGCACCACTTCTCTTGGAAGTAGGTTCCAGATCCTAGCCGCCCTGACCGTGAAGTAACGCCTCCTAATGTCTAGCCTGAATCTACCCTCTGCCAGCTTGTGTCTGTTGTTTCTAATCACTCCTGGTAGTGCTCAGGGGAACAGGGACTCCCCCAGTGCCTGCTGGTCCCCTTTGACTACTTTGTAAACAGCCACTAGATCCCCCCTCAGCCTTCTCTTTTGGCTTAACAGGTTCAGGTCCCATAGCCTCTCCTCGTAGGGCCTGCCCTGCTGAACCCTGATCATGCGGGTAGCCATCATCTGGCCCCCTCCATGTTGTCCACATCCCTCTTGAAGTGCGGTGCCCAGAATTGGACGCAGTACTCCAACTAAAAAGGAGGCTTACACCCAATGGAAAGAAGGGGTCATCACCAGGGAGGACTATTCTGTAGTTGCTCGGGGATGTAGGGGGGTAGT
>NW_017728906.1:45777871-45788478 GCF_001723895.1 Crocodylus porosus | reverse complement strand
GATTGCAGCCTATTCCTTCCTTCTAGTGTGCCCACTTCTCCTCACATCTTGGTGTCATCTGTGAATTTGAACAGGGTGTTTTATACCCCCTCATCCAAGTCGCTGATGAAGATGTTGAACAGTGCAGGCCTGAGGACCAAGACCTGGGGGACCCCACTGCCCATATCCCTCCAGGTCGAAAATGACCCATCCACTACCACTCTCTGGGTGCGGCCCTCCAGCCAGTTAGTGACCCATCTGACTGTGTAGGTGTCAACACCACAATCTCCTAGTTTTTTTTTATGACAATGGGGTGAGAGACAGTGTTGAAGGCCTTCCTAAAGTCCAGAAAGACTATATCCACTGCACCACCTGCATCTAAGGATTTGGATAAAAGGTCATAAAAGGTCATAAAAAGTCATAAAAGGTCACCAGGTTGGTCTGACAAGACCTGCCCCTAATGAACCCATGTTGGTCGCCCCTGAGCATAGTCTCTCTTGCTGGCCCCTTGTGGACATCCACCAGGATAATTCTCTCAAAAAGCTTCCCCAGGACTGAGGTAAGACTCATGGGCCTATAGTTACCTGGGCTCTCCTTCCTCCCTTTAAAGAAAGCATTTAAAGAAAGCAATGTGGAAAGAACACATTTAAAGAGCCCACGACAGTGACAGCCTTCTGACTCAGACTGTAATGTTCTGCAACTCCAACATATAAAATGGCTGCTGCCTCTGAGCCAGCCCTGCAACTGTAGAAGAACACTTCTATATTTAAAGGTACAGTGCACAGAAACAGACTGGTAATGTCAGAGTTCAAAGTAGGTGCAAGCAGGACCAGAATGGCACCAAGCCAGGTGAAGAGGTGACTAAACTCTCTCCCTTCCCTCTTGGGGTGAAATTACATGCTGTATTTAGGCCATACTAAATCTGAAGAATGTTAATCAGTGTTAAAGTTAAAACGTGCTGTGAGTAATTGCACATTAAGGCTTAATACCATTTCTTGCCTGCATAGTGCTAACTTGCTAGAGGGCTGGTCAGCAGGGGTGTGGCTAGGAGCCAGGATACCTGGGCTCTATTCTTGCTTGGCTGGGGTGGGGTGAGCAGATAGAGGGCTGGAAGAGGGGCATCCTGGGATTCTGGAGGATTGAAAATTGTTAAATGTATCTCAGAAGACTGAAGTTACCCTAACACAAGCTAGATCGCACAGCCCAGAGTTAATCCTAGTCTGAAGTGGCATAACTTTGAGACACTCAAGAGGACACTTAGCACGAGCTAGCAAGCTTTAATGTATGGACACTTGCATTTTAAATGCCCTTAGTATGGTCAACAGGGTGCATTTACATAAGTGCTTTAATGTGCATTAGCCTATTTTAATGCACATTAAACATCACTTAAAAACCCTGCACTTTTGCTAATGCACGTTAAAATAGGCTAATGTGTATTAAGTGTCACTTAAAAACTGTGCTCTTAAATTAATGAACATTAAGACAGGCTAATCCACATTTTCCTACTACCTCACAATGGAGGGCACCTATACACATGCAGAGAGGCTGCACTGATGCATTGTAATTATAACATGTCAGAACAGACTCCATTAATCGATTCTGCTGGAACATGGTAAACACTGTGCTTCTGCAGAATTCAGTGTCATGTATATCAGCATCCCTGTACTGAAAAATGGCAGTGAGGGTGCTTTAACTATCTCATTTCAGCTTCAAATGCCCTGTTGGACCTGGTCCTGCCCACAGGCGATGATAACCTGGTAAGGGAAGTGGTGCTGGCTCATACCCTGGGGGTCTTTAAGAAGAGGCTTGATGCCTACCTGGCTGCAGTCATTTGAGCCCAGTTTTTCTCCTGCCCAGGCAGCGGGGCGGACTTGAAGATCTACAAGGTCCCTTCCGACCCTATTTTTATGATTCTGTGATTCTATGATTTAGTTAAAGTGCCCCTGCCACCATTTTTCAGTGGAGGGATGCTGATACATGTGATGCTCCAGACACTCCCTGGCCCCCTGGAGCATGTCTATAAATGCTTGGAGGTATTAGATTTAATGCACATTTAATAAAGCATATTGATGCACGGGTAAACACGCTCCATCCTGTTACCTTTAGTCTCAGGGTGAAGTTATACATTACACTTACACTGTACACTTAGTCTGATACCTGGGCAACATCTCTTTCCACCCACAATACAAAACCACACACTTATCTTGCAAATGTCTGTTGTGTGCATGCTGTCCTGTTACAAATTTAGCCCAAAGGAAAAGCCTGGAAGAATTTCTTCTTATTTTTCTCACTGATTAAACTTGTCCATATTCTGAATACCCTATTGTAAGCTTTATCAAACATAAGAATTGAAATACAATGAATTGCTTAAATGCCCAGTTACTCACTGTGCTCATCAAAAAGTATTAACATGCTCTTTTTTGCCTTTGAAAATTCCCCAGGTTGTTCTCCAAGTTTCCCCTTGGAGTCTGCCTTGAAGATTTGCCATCAGCCAAAGCTACGTGAAGGAATTATCAGTCTCCCTCTACCTCCCTTATCCCTTCCAATTCTATATTTTCCTGCTTATTCTTTTAGGCTGGTGGGTAGAAATAAAAACCATTTGATTCCCAGGGTCTGATATAAGCTTTCATTTTCCAAATAGCCTTGATAAACTAGTACTGATCAATGCTTGTTTAAGGGTGTGCTTGGACTCCACATTCAAGCTACCCCTATACTCTGCCCTTGATTCTGCATCTATTTCAATTAAGAAAATATTGAAGGAAATGCCACTTCTTTCTAAATAAAAAGCTTTCAAGCTATCCTTACAGACTGCTTTGAGGATATGATACTGATCAAAGCTGCTTTGAGGAATCGTCTGTTCTGCTTGGAATAGGATAGTACACTGCCTATAAAAGCATTAATGCAATGTAAGGTATTAAAGCAGCCAGTACATTGTTTTAGAAGTAGAGGTGAGAGAACTTCAAATGCTTTCAAATTTGTTAAAAATCAGCAGTTTCATGGGTGCAAGAGAATGGAAGTGACCTCCTGAATCATGTAGTCCAACCCCCTACTCTCACAGAAAGCAATGTCATATCATCCCTTTCAAAAACTGATTGAGCTCCATCTTAAAACTAGTCAAGGTATTTGACCCCAGTGGTCTCATCAGAAGTCTCTCCTAAAGCCTCACTCCTCATTTTCAGGATAAATTTATTTCTTTCCAATTTATTCTTATACCAACATTGTCCTTTACCTTAAATAGCCTTTTTTCTCACATGGAATTTTATCCCTGATGCATTCAGAAAGAGTAATCTTGCCCCCACTCTGTTTTGCTGGGCAAAAAAAGGCAAGCTCTTTCAGTGTCCTCCTCTAATATATACTTTCTTTCTCCCTAATCATCTTAGTAACTTTTCTCCATTGGTTCTGTCTCAGTATGAATTCAGCTTATTTGAACATGGCTGACCAGAACTGAATGCACTATTTTAGATGCTTGTCACTAGCATTAAACTTCCCTACTTCTACTGGAAATATCTTGTAAATACAGTATAGTCCCACCATTTTTGTCTCTGCCAAAATGTTCCTTCTCCTCTCTCTTGTGTTTGCATTTAGCCTCCCTTCTGCTTTCTTTTCTGCCTTCCACTTTCAGTCCTTGTGGTTTTCTATCTTCCCTTCTCCATCACCTCACAATTGTTCTTTATCCTTATTCTCTTTGTCCTTGCAACCTCATTTAATTTTGGCCATTGCCTGTCCATTTGAGTTCATCAACCCAGTGTCTTGTCTGTACGCCTTCCTCTATGCCATGCCACCAGTGTTGCCTGCCTTTCAGCCACTGACGGGAGGTTCAGAACCTACTTCTCATGATTACATCAGTGTAAATTAGAAGTAACTCCACTGAAGTAAAAGGGTTTTCATTTGCAGAGAACCTATGTAAGTGAGAAGAAAATTGGGTCTGCTGTTTTCAGAGCCATTGGCTGAATAGGCTGATGAACTAGTGGCGTGTAAAAAAAAATAAGGAAAGCTATACAGGTTAGGGTTACTGACCCAGAACTTTCCATGGACATTTCCATGGAAATTTCTGGTTCAGTGCAGGAAAGCCAAGCTTGTCAGGTCTGAGGAGAATTTGTAATTGCTCAGCTATATTTATGCTTTTAAGTTCTCTGAACTGATTTGCTCAGCTCCAATTTAAATTTAGTACTTTCAGGGACTTTTTTATTGTTAAGTGTATTGTATATGAAAGGATTTATTTGGGATGGGAGGAGCAAAGATAGCTTTTAGAAACTGCCAGAAATGCTTTCATGCCCTTGCAACATGATTTGCCAATGAGAAGCTGTTCCGATGATGTAATGCCAACTTGCACTCACTCGCCTGGTTGAGAATAATGACTCTTGAATTGCTGCCCTTGAGGGGGAGTTCTATGAAAGATTGAAGAAGTTTATTTCCCCAACTTGCCATTCACTTTACCCTCTTATGAAGCTCAGCTGTTCTTATAAATCAGCCAAAGAGCCTTAATTGCTATACCTCCTAACAAAACAATGAGCAAGCTCAAAATCATGTCAATAACAACCAGAAAGAGGGTTAAAATGAAACACACGCTCTCCTGCCAACCTGGGGCACAAATAACAAGCTACCTGCCATGCACTGCCCAACATAGTACATTTAAATTTATTAAGTGAAATGCTGTAGCAAAGATTAAAAAACAAAGCCAAAAAAACCCAACCCAACAACAAAAACCCCCCATTACAATCTGTAAGGGAACTGCAATTAAATGGAACAACTGCTACAGTGAAAGTTAAAACCTTAACAACTTTGATAATGTCCCTTTAAATTACATTTGTTAAATACAATGAAGCTAAAGTGTTCCGTGGTTATGCATATATTTCTAACAAATGACTGAACAAATATTTGGCTCATAACCATGAACTAGATGGTATGACATTTGCCTGAGAAAATTAATTACTTTAACATGTGTTGTATAAAATATGAGATAATCATGTACTGTATTTGGATGTTGTATAATGCTTCTCAGTTACTAAGTTATTACCAAAGGAAATTTACAAGAAATAAACAAGAAACACTCATAGATGCTGTAAATGTCATGTTATGCTCAAGGGCTTTTTGCGGCTGAATAATTTTTATGTGGATGAGGAGTCTAGGCTCATGTAGCAATAAGTCAAGTTAGAATGAGTTAATTTTTACATTTGCATATAATTTTGTTGTTATATAATGTACCCGGGACATTTCTATTTCCAGTGATAGAGCCTCAATATAATGAAGAAGACGAGATCAAATCAGATTAACCTTAGCAACTCTGCATATACTTAGTACAGAATATAAAATTGTTTGGATTTGAGGAAAAGTGAATATTAGACAAATAAGGAACTAAGCAGCATCTTATCAATAGTACGTTTGACCAAATAGGCAAAGTGGTAAATTACGAGCACTTTTCTGTATTTTTATGTGGGTGGGAGGACTCTTATTTATTGATTTTAAGTACAGATGGTCCCCTTTCTGCATGGCTCAACTCTCCTAAATTAAACAGGTTCAGTCAATTCCATAGCTGTGTTGTCGATCCTGTTCTATCGTCTGAATCATCTAGTGTGGGGTCTGTGCCTTGGGAGGAGTTGGGAGGAACCAGATTGGAGAGACATATATATTGCCAATATCTATCTGTAGGGATACAGGTTTAGATATGGAACCTAGCAGGAACCCTGTTAAAAAAGTAATGGAATTAGTGGCAGTACACCAAGGATGAATACGGCCCATTGTTTAGTTCCAAAATGCCAAGTGCTAGAGTTTTGTTCCCTTGTTATATTTTTCCCATATACAGGAAGAACCATATACTTACTTACACAGGAACTGCATACCAGGTCAGAAAAGTGCTCCATCTTGTCTGGTATGTTGTTTCCAGTGGTGTCAAGTCCTGCTAATCTTCTGACCTTATTTATATCTTGAGAAAATGTGTTATATCCACTCATTGTGCTATGTGGAAAAGCATTCCCTTTGCCAGTCCTTGATACATTGCCTTTCAAATCCATTAAAATTCTTCTTGTAGTCTAAGAAAAAGTAAAATAGGAGTGCTTAAGCCAAAACATGCCTCAGTTGCCTGAGCTATAAATGGGTACCTGGGTATCAGACTGGGCAATCAGATGCAATCTGGCATCAATGGCATTTGTGCTGTTGGCTACAGAAACTAGTAAGCCTTAACCATGCTAGCCCAGTTGGGCATCTTGGTTTCGGCAGACCTTTGACCACTTTCTATAGACCATTTGATATTTTGTATAGCTTTCATATACATCTTGTCTCTACCTTAAAATACATCTCAATCTCTGGATGCGTTTATATGCTTCTGACCATATACATTACCTGTCTCTGAAACTCTTCTCTCTCTGATGGCTATCCTTTTAGGGATAGAATGCTCAGAGCTGAACACAATATTCTAGATATACCATTAAATTATAATTACATATTACAGTCAGTCCTAAACTTACAATGTTTTGAGTTACAACATTTCACATTTACAACGTTTTTAAATTGACACCCTCTTTCAACTTTATGACATCAGTTTCAACTTTACAACACTTGATCCAATGCGATGCCTGGCCAGCAAACAAGTGCACTCATCTCCCTGGAGAACATCTGTCCAAACTTCCTTGGACACTTTCTTTAAGAAAGCAGACAAGACTCCAGAAAAACCTGCAGCCAAAACTCCTAAGACTCCAGCCAACAACCCTTTAGAAAGTCCAACCAAGAGCCTTTCAAAAAAACCAGCAAAGTCACCTCAAAGAAGTCCTACCAAATCAATATGATTGCTATTTACAATATAAATACATTAATGTAGCCATATTACTATCCTATAATTGATCAAGTACAAAAACTGGGGTATTTTTGGTGAAAACAGGGTACTGGGCCTTGGTTCAGGAACCAATCCCCCATATATAACATTGTTTCTTATGAGAAAATTGGTTCTGAGCTACATTTTGACTTAAGATGCAGTTTTCAGGAACCAATTGTGTTGTAAGTCCAAGGACTGCCTGTATTACTTTATGTATTATCCATCCCATTTCATCCTATCATCTTGTTTGTTGTTTTGACAAATGATTTGCACTGTCCTGTTCACAGTAACACCCAGATTCTTCCCTGACTTTTTATTTTAAAACTCAGCAACAATATGATACTTTAAATTATTCCCTGCAAGATAGTGTTTCCCAGATATAGTCCTTTACCTTTATCAACACTGCCACATCTTTGTTGTCTTATTGTTTATGTTAGCTAGAACCTTCTAGAATTCCATGGTCATCTCTGGCTTGGGGTATCCTGAATAAGTTCGTGTAACTTCAGATTTTGCCATTTCACTATTCCTTACATTTCCCAGAACATTAATAAATATTCAGAACAGCACTGGCCTTAGTTTGGGAACCTGTGGTATGATAATATTCACATTACACCCAAAAAATAACATAAAAATATTAAGATTGGAAAATCAAGCCTTCAAAAGTTAGGGAAAGCAGGAATAAAGGTTGCCTATGCAACTTCAATTTAGCATCCTGTGCATAATTATACATATGCATTATGATAGTCTTTCAGTTCATGATCATGTATTATTTCTCAGTGGGGCCTTGGCCTCATTCAATGCATGGTTAGGTAGCTATTTAATATTTCTGATCCAGAAAGTGGTCATTTGCCCATGGTGCTTATTACCTACCTACATGGACAACATACAATGCACAGGAAAGCCTAGAAAAATGTTCTATAGAATTGCATTTATTTTGGTTGCACATGTACTTAGTAGGATAGGTAAGTCAGAGGCATAGCAGGGCAGTCCTGCACTGTGGGACAGCTATGATGCATGGGGCAGTGCCAGTGCTGATGGTGGTGGCTCAGTTAGTTGCTGTTGCAGTGGTAACAATTTTTGCACCCCCTGAGGCTGCTGCCAAAGTCATGCCCCCCTCCCCAACCTTCAGTTGCACTACCGGGTAGATTAAGTTTGTTTCATTGTCTTAGATTATTGTCTGTGGGCTTCAAAGAAGTGAGGCCTGACATTTAAATGGATTTTAAAAGATCTGTAACCTGGGCGGTACTCCAAGAGGTACCCCCTCTCCAACTGAAGGGATCAAAGCAGGTGCACAAGTGCTGTAGGAGGTGTAGGGACTCTCATCCCCCTATAGAGCACAGCCAGCTCACCAATGGGGACTTAACCATATACCTTTTAATGAGCGAACAGTACTGGGAACATAGGCATAAATCAGAGGTTATAGCGGACACTAGAAAGCCCCGAGGGGGCAGGATTCAACAAAGGTTAGACACTTACAATCACTGACAAAAGACAGGGTTAACAGAATATAAAACACAAACAGCAGAACAAACAATACTGGTTGGGGAAATATAAAAGGCACAAAATACAAAATGTCAAATGACAAGGATTGTAGGCCTAGGTACAAGGAGCGGGGGGGAGGAAAGAGGGAAAACACAATGACCCCTTCCACTGCAACAAGGATTTCTCCCTGTTACTTCACTCACCCCCAGTCACCCCAGCTGGGACTTCATCTCCAATCTCCCACATGGCAGAAACTCTACCACACAGCCACCAGGACTGGTATTGTGCCAAGTTAGGGGTCTTGACCTTCCTGGAGCCCCGGCCTCATGTCGCGCTGCATGGCCTCTCCCTGGAGGAGCTCAGCGGGGAGCCTCTCCTGCCAGCCGCACGCCGTGCTGCTGAGGGTCCCACTGCTGCCTGCAGGTCCCACTCCTTCAGGTACTTCTGGGGCAACTGTTCCTGCCCTGCTGGCCCAGCTCTTGCCAGCTCTTTGAATCTCCTTCCTTGTGGTCCCTTCCTGGTCTCTCCTGAGTCAGCCCATGCTGCCCCTTTTATCCCCCTCCAGGTTACCAAAGAGGCCAATCCCAAGTACTCCAATCATGTTTTGCCCTTTCAAAACCCCTGGGCTAAGTCACTGCCAGCTAGCCCGTCACAGATCTAAAGACCAATAAAGGGCTTAGGAGCCCAAAAGTTAAGTGCTATGTGGCCCCTGCTATAGAGACCAGAACACTGAATGCTAATCAGCTCGGTGTTGATCGGTTTAGTGAAGCAGTCACACCTTAAGGCAAAAAACCTTCTCTAACTGTCCTTTGCCTGCACAGCTGTGAAGGACTTGCCACTAGAGGCTTGGTGATCAGGGACAGAAATAAGAGCTAGAGGCAGGACTAGGATCTGTGCACAGCCCAAGGTGGAGGCAGTACCCCTGGGGATCAGAATGCCAATCAGAAACATCCCTGTCAACCCAGGTGAGATCAGGGCCCGATCCATGCAAGGGCTGGGGCACATGTGGCTGGGGGGAGGAGGGTTGCTGGCCATGGGGAGGGGCAACACATTCTGGGCAGTGGGGGAGGACTGGGAAACACCCCCCAGCCCAGCTCCATCCTGAACTGCCCCCTACAGCTGCTCCAATAGTCCCCTCCTTGGGGACTGTCTCCTGCCCAAATTCTGCCTGGCTGCAATGCCCCCACCACTCCTCAGACAGCAGCCCCCTGTTGTGAGGACCTCCAAATCTCCTGGACCCAGATCCCCTGGTCCCTGAGGACCTCCAGTCTTCCAAAGATCCCCAGATCCCCAGGAAATGCTTGGATACCCCCACACATCCCTGAAACCTCCAGATCCCCCTGAGATCCCTGGAGACACCCCCATTCCAGTCCCCCTGTCCCCCCAGGCCCCAGCTGAGACCCCTGGTGCAGAGTCATGTGGGAGGAAGGTGAAATCTGGAACCTGAGCTACTGGGACAGGAGCAGCTATGGTCAGACTTGCCCAACCTGAATGTGCCCCGAGTTTATCAGCAAGTGCTAGGGAGAGGAGGCACAGGTCTGGGCTCCACTGCACTCCCAGATGCCCCTAGGCCACAAGGTTGCTCAGAACCAGGTGAAGTTCTCTGGCAGGTCCCCCCCCATATCAAATGCCTTCTGCTGCTGAGTCCCAGAGCTCCAAGACTGCTGCCGCTGTCTAACGTCCCTGCTGAAAAGAGCCCAGTGAGGGCCAGGGGCCAGGGCCAGGAACATATCCTGCACAAATATTTGAACTCAACTCTGTTGACTTCAAATTTGGCTTAGAAAGAAGATTCAGGGGTTTTACTTAAGCAGTAAAGAGTTGATCAAAGAAGGACTCTGAGAGAGAGAGGAAAGGAAAAAAAAAGAAAATAGGATCTTCCAAAGTCAAACGCAATGGGCTCAGCTAAGCAAGGGAGAAGAACCACAAAGAAAGCCATGGGAACCTACCAAAAACAGGCCTTCAAAGAGAACAGAGTGGTGCCTCCCCACTGCTGAAGGAAATGTCACATAACTGCAGCAAGGCCCGATGCACACTTGCTTAGTGAAGACATTTCCAGTGGAATAACGATAATTTGCTGATGATACCAAAATATGAGGTGAGGTGAGCACGCTAGTAGGGTGGGAAAGACTGCCACAAGACCTGGATAGGTTGCAGGGGTGGGCTACAAAAACAGGATGCGTTTCAATACTGACAAGTGCAGGGTGCTGCACATGAGCAGTAGTAACCAGCAGCACACTTATAAGATGGGGAACTCCCTTCTTGGGAGCACGGAGGCAGAAAGGGATCTCGAAGTTGTTATTGACTCCAAGATGAACATGGGCCGACAAGGCGAGGTCAC
>NW_017728906.1:45768586-45777771 GCF_001723895.1 Crocodylus porosus | reverse complement strand
GATGTGGACAACATTGAGAGGGTCCAGAGGAGGGCCACTCGCATGATCCGGGGACTACAGGGCAGCCCCTACAATGAGAGACTGCGGGACCTGAATCTGTTCAGCCTTCACAAGAGAAGGCTTGGGGGGGGACCTGGTGACTGTCTATAAACTCACTAGGGAGGACCAGAAGGGTTTGGGAGAGACCTTGTTTCCCCTTGCGCCCCCTGGCATAACAAGGAATAACGGCCAGGAGGAGGAGAGGAGGTTTGGATTAGACATCTGTAAAAACTACTTCACAGTCAGGGCGGCTAGGATCTGGAACCAACTTCCAAAGGAAGTGGTGCTGGCTTTTACCCTGGGGGTCTTTAAAAAAAGGCTTGATGCCTACCTGGCTGGAGTCATTTGAGCCCAGTTTTTCTTCTGCCCAGGAAGAGCTACACGGTCCCTTCCAACCCTACTTCTATGATTTTATGTTTCTATGATAATGCAGGCTGGAGAGAAGGGGTCAAAGATAAAATTGACATGCAATAAAACAAAAACTTCTTTTCATAACACCACAAGCAAAAAAAGAAACATGATGAAGCTAAAATAAAAGGATGTTTCTAAAGAGTGATTTCCTCCTCTCTCCCCAGCAACATACTTATGGAACTCATTACCACAGGGTTTCATTTATACCCAGAATTTAGGATGATTTAAAAAATCTGAAGTTGTTTTAAATATAAAAAGCTCATTATTCTTATAATCATAAAATTCTTGCAAGAAATTGAACTTTCATGTTTTGGGACAGAAAATCTTCAGATTATAGGGATTAGGAAGAAATTCTCTCAATGGTGTTCATGGCTGAGACATAGGAGGCCTGGCCGGAGAGCCAACTGGGGAACAAGAATGCTGTACTTAGCAACCAGAGGCAGAGAGGGCAATAAGACTCCAAGGCCAAGACAAATCAGGAAACCAGGAGGTCAAGAGATGAGGAAAGTCTATGAGTGAGCTGAGTCAGGAAACTGGGAGATCAGAAAGCATGCTGAATTATCAGAGATTAGATAGCTGCTGACCAGGTGCCTTCCAGGTCACAGTTCTGGACTTAAGGTATCTTAATTCTACCTAAATTGCATTTTAGGTGCCAAAATCCTTTACTGAATCTGGTCCTTAATCTTTACCTCTGCCACAGTACAATTGTAGAAAACTAAAAGGCTTGAGTTGCTTCCATTTTTTACTTGCTATTGTAAATTATCTCAATGATCAGTCATGGGGAGTTATAGAGGAAAAAATTACACTGCGATTTCTGCAGTGAGTCTTTCTCTTTACAATGGAAGCTGTCTACAATAAGGAAGAAAAAAAAATTGTGAGCAATGCAGCGCTTGTTGGATCTTTGCCCTGACATAACTGCTACATCTATCTTATTTCTATTACATGAAATTCTGTGAGACCAGTTAACATGGCCAAGATGAACTGACTGTAAAATTTGCACCAAGCTATTATTAATTTTACAAAATTGTGACAAAGGGGAGGATCAACCCACAGCCAAGATCCAAATACCATCTAAACTATGGCAGATCCAGTCCTAACCATTCAGATGACCCCAAATTAAAATACCAAATCAAAACCAGAATGTTGTAGCTCACAACCAACGCCACTGCTGAGTGCTTCAAGAACTCCAGTGTGAGCAGAGAAAAAAAGGGAAGGTTCAGGGTGTGAAAGAGGAAGAACCTGCCTTGGTTCAGCTCAAATTCTGCTATGCTTTCCAGAAGCTGGTTGATAGTTGCTTTTTGCTGAGCCTCTGCTTAGCATCTGGGAGCCAGCAAACCCCGTTAAAATGTGATCATTTAAACAAAGCATTACAGGTGCGTGCATCTGTCTGGACAGTTCCATTACTCCTGCTTTAAATTGTGATTAGACACTGTAGCAATGGTTGACAGCCTGTGAATTCTATTCATTTGGGAATTATCTTCTCATGATAACAATGAGAGACTACTCATATGAATGCTTATTAGCTTTCCATATGGTGCCTGCAAATAAACAAATGCTCAAGACCTCTAGGGAATAGAGCCCCAGAGTGCCTGAGGTGTCCCCAGATCTAGTCATTCCTCTCCATACATGCAGAAAAAGTCTCCTTTGTACTAGGAAGCTGGGATAGGGGTATATGAGGGGGGTATGGAAGGCCATCATAATATGTCTTTTACCTTCAACTTTGCTTTAAACAATCTGAGCAGCTACTTTCCTTAAATAAAAAGCAGGAGTGCTGATTTTGCCCATTACATATGTGATTCCAGTAATAAACTAGGAACTGTATGGTCCCTGATAGCTATAACAGGGACTAATTTAATAATAAGCTAATCATAATTTAATAAACTAATTTATTATAATCAATTTATTGGTAGCGGACTGTTTTGAATGATTTACAATAACAATCCATAGAGATTAGTGAAAATTAAAATATCAGCTCTGTGTACAGTATTATTGTATCATGTGTTATGTTTATGGAATTTTTTTTTGAAGTTATCCCAAGGAAAGCAATTTGGTATGCAAATACAATTAATTCGAGAGATGAATGTTACATATCCATAGAAAGAGAACATGGCAGAGAAGCCATTCGTTGCTATTAGGAAGTAAATTACTAATGTTTAAAGAAAAACAGATTTTTGCAGTGGTCAGTTCAGTTACTTGGAAAGTCATCTATAGAGTTAACGCTATTAAAGTTTTGCTTTTCCATCCACAGATGGTTCTCACAATGGCATATAAAACATAAGGGGCGCCTCTATATGCCACCCTATTGGCAATATAGCAACACATACATCGCTGTACGGGGCACTACAGTTATGTAGTGATCACGTGGGTCTACACGCGATCAGCAGCTATGTTGCCATAGCAGTGTGCTCCCCCGTTTTAGCGCACCATTACAGTGAGATAGCAACGAATTCTAACTGTGCACCACACACTTGGTACAGTACGGGTGCTGGGCTTTAGCACTCCCGAAAGGAGTATGAACTAGAGGATATCTTGAGATTCCTTCAGGCCATACATCTCTATGATTTTATGACTCATAAAAATGTATGAATGCTGTACATTTTCACTGGCTGCAATCTAATATTTAAAATTAAGCATCAGAACCTCCATCTTGCATATTAAAACCTGAAAACCTGTTTCAGGCAAATCATTTATTTAAAATAAATCTGCTTTCAAAAAGCTTCTTCCTTATCAAAAGCTATATTGCAAGGGTTCCTTCATCTCCCAAAATGTTAAATTATATCTCTCTGCTTCTATGTCTGTCTATCACCCTTTTTGCCCAAGCTGTTAGCTAAAATTTGGGGCCCTGTATGATTGTTTCCATTCGGATATGAAACTGGTGATGCAAGTAGCTTCTTGGTGTTTATAACAATAAAGTACCCAAACACCAATTTCCCCTGCATATAATCAGAAGCAGCAGAAGATTATTTGCTCTGAATTTCCCAGGTCTCCCACTCCATGGAGTTGTGTGCCCAAGAAGCCTCCTCTGCTTCCTCTCGGGGCAACAATGACAAATCTTTTGGCTTTTTGCTGTCTCCAACACATGCAGCATATCAGTGATAACTTAGTCCATATATCTGCAGTTAGAGAAACCCATCAGACTACGTGTCTTAGCTCTGGCTACAACCTATTGCCCTTGAATAAAAGTGACAAGAGCACTTTTCAAAACAAGTTTGGCAAAATCCTGCCTATGAGTTTGAGGTCAGGGTAATTTTAATCAGCAATGGGTTTCAGGAAATTGTGCCCAGCATGTTGCTGATTTTTTTTCTTAACCAGCTGGCAAAATGTTAAATGTGCCATATCCCTATGTATAGACTTACAAAGTTATATTTAATAATTTGTTAATTGACACAACTCCTCAAATTTATATTCTAAGACAACCAAATTCTCTAGTGGTAACACTGTTACATTGCAAGAAAGAAAGTTAAAAAACCAAACAAACCGAAAAAGTCATTGTTACAGATATTGGTACAGGGATCCCAGGACATGGCAGTCTATGAAAGTCCTCTATAATGAATTTCTTAAACTGTCCATACTTCAAGTTACTGTGTTCCTTTAAAAACTAAACAGGTCATGTAGCTAAGCTAAGCAGAGCTGGTCTTCTCTATGAACTGCTGTGAATCATGTTTGTACTCACAGGGAATAGTGTCATGCATTAATTGAATCTCACTGATTTAATTTTCAGTTGACAAATAAATAGGTCTGATTTAGAAATTACATAACAGAAAAAAAATCTGTTGGTAATATTTTGATGACAATCACTTTTGTTGCATATTTTTCTGTCTTTCTCAGATCAACACAGCCTACAATTCACAGTATGGGGGTTTTTCCAATCAATATTTCTATCAATATATCTACAGTTCTCATTTGTCTGATAGTTCTGTGTCATACCCAGAGAAGTTTTCCCTGAAGCTTTACATTGAGGTATACGTTTTCAGGATAGTTTAACACAAGGGTAGGCAACCCCTGGCATGGGTGCCAGAGCATGGCACTCAAATGCCTCTGTGTGGATGGTGAGGAAGGGATCAGGGTTACACGGGAACAGGCCACCTGTGGCTCCCACATCATCCGCCCCTGGCATGCCAACATCTCATAGATTGAAGTTGCAGGTGTTTCTGGCACTCTGCCCAAAAAATGTTGCCAATCCCTGGTTTAACACTTATTAGAATCCCCAACTATTTTCCCTCACAAGAGGCAAACCTGACCCAAAACCCAATATAATGGGCACATCTACACGAGATGCTACTAGGCAGTAGTGTTGCCGGGCACGAACCTTAATGCAGTGCTACTGCGCAATAGTAACAAGCTACTGTGCTGTAGCTTGTTGTTAGCACACAGTAGCGTCGGAAAAAAACTGCAGCAATGGTACTACACAGTAATACCGGTTACCGTGCAGTCCACAGCTCTTCTAGATGCATGCAATATGTACAAATGATGCAAAACTAGCAGATAAGGAGCCTACATCAAGAGCAGGATGATCCTTTCAAGGGCTAAATATTCCCACACATTTATAGGAGCAGAAGAAAATGAGAACCTTTTAATTTCTACTCAGCCACAGAAGCAGACATGCATGTACTCCTAGTCCTCTTGATTTCATAGAAACTCCTCCCCTTTTTTGTGGGATTTGGCTCAGTTGCTAAAAGATGGTAACATGGGAAGTTGGGAAGGTTTGTGATTGTGGCCCTGAAATATGAGTCTCATTTGACCACCCCATTTGTGTTTACAAACCAACACAGCTTCACATGGACTGAGTCCCTGTTAACAAGTACAAATTCCTGTTCCAAACTATGTGGGAAAATTCCTTTCTAGGAGCTGCTGTGTGTCCATTCCCTGAGTCTGTTTCAACCTCAATTTTTGCTCCATATAAATTGACTCCCCTTTAATAGTGTTCACAGTGGGCAGTTAGATTGAGTATATCTGGAGTAAATTCCCTTGTAATCATATCATGTGTCTACACGGTTATTTCAATCACAATCTCATTTGTTACTTTAATGCTCTTTGGAAATGTGACATGTAGAAGCCTAGTACTCCATTATATTTTTGCTCCACAGGGAGTCAAAAGCTATTGTCTGACCATGTCTATACATGAGCTTAACTGCGGAGGAGGCTAATTAGCTGCGAAGTAAAGCGTCACTGTCTACACATGTGATGCTATAAGGCCACAATAAACTACTTTACACCACCATAAGATAGTACTGTCGGGGACAGTACTATGTTATGGTCTGGTAATTAACTGCATTTAAATGTGGATGCTGACCCTGGGCATAAACTGCATTTGGTCAGCCTAGCCAGCTGGGGCCCAGACCCCTGCCTGCTGCCTAGCTACATGGCTTTTCACTTTCAGCATCCTTGAGCCCCAGCCAGCCCCTCTGCTGCCTGATGCTACTACCCAAAGCCCAGGGCTGACCCCTGGTACCTCTGGCCCTAGGGTAAACTGCTCTGCCCTGGTTCAAACTGCTGATGTCCCAGGCACACCTATAGACACTGTACATAGGAGTAGTTTACTCTAGCTCAAACTGCTCTTATATTTATCGCTTCAAATTAATTGCACATGTAGATGCACCCTCCAAGCCTAAATTGCCCTGCTCCAGTAGAAATAAGACCACTAATAATAGAGCTTACACAAGTGGAAGGTCCAGCTTAATAGGGCTTTGCTTAACTGTGCCCTCTTCTGTCTAGGTCAGTGGTTCTCATCCTTTCAGACTTGAGGCATCTCTTCTTTGACTCAGTGCACCCCTCCATAACTTGTATGAATTGAGCAGCAGCCCATTTCAAATCTGAATGTATTTATTACAGCATCTACCTCCTTGCAAAGGAGCTGGGCAGTAGGGGCAGGGAAGTGACCAGGCAGGGATAAGCGTGAACCTGCACTTATCTTCTCATACCAATTTATCTTCACACATCTTATGGCACCCTTCAGAAGACTTTGTGGCACCCTGGTTGAGATTCACTGGTCTAGGTACTACCCAGAAGCACAGGGGAACACGCAGAACATGCCTGTTTCCCCTCACTTTGTTGGTAGGGAGATAGCTGATGTAGAAGCTGGCAGAGCCAACTGTGCTATCTTTCAGTGGACAAAGAATTCCCCCACACAAAGAGACTTCTCCACTGGCTACTACTGGCCATGTTGAGGCTGTTTAAAATTGTATAAGAGTGGTTTGTTGCTGCAAGATTGCTTATCAGTCCTGGACTAGTAGTGATGCTTTATGCTGGAGTGATGTAGCCTGGTCACCGTGTGCTTGTGCAAAGATTCAAGGAGACACATATTAACTTTTGAAGAGCCGCATGTGGCTCCAGAGCCACAGGTTGGCCACCCCTGGTCTAGCCGATTCTTAAATACTTCCTATGAAGAAGGTTCCACAACCTCCATAGGTAATCTGTTTGGGTGCGTCACTATCTTTATAGTCACAAAGGTTTTTCTAAATTAAATCTAATTTAAATGTTCTTGGCTGAAAAGTTGATTTTGTCTTGTACTTTTGCCAATGGATATGAGGAACAATTGACTGTGACACGCCTCATAACAATCTTCTACATATGGAAGACAGGAATACTGATATTCCGATGTCATTTGCTCAGTCTTTCTGTTGTCAAAGACAGTTTTCCAAATTAGCGAACACAATTAGTTACCACATTGATAGCATTGTGCATCCCCTCCCTTGGTCAGTTTCCAGTTGGAGTGACCCTCTCTTCAGTGCAAATTCACTCTCCCAGTACCTGGTGATCAGGTACTACACCAGGGAGGGCAATTATTTTGGGCAGAGGGCCACTTACTGAGTTTTGGCAAGCTGTCAAGGGCCGCATGGGTAGCCCCTTGATCGGTGCCCCACCCCCCAGCCACAATCTTGGGACCAGAAGCCCCTCCCCTAACCACCGACCTTTGCCACCGGAAGTCCCTCCCTTTGCCCCTGTAAGTACGCCTTTGGGGAAGAGGGTTTGCCATCTTAGGGGGGAAAAAAACAAATTACGTACTAAAAAAATCAAACACCCATAATTATATATTTAAATTGAATTTAAAAATATTTTTGTCCTGATTTGTGTGCGTTTGTGGTGTATATGCAGAAGTGATTGCATATGGGGGTTTGTGGGGATGCGTGGATGTGTGTGTGGGTATGGATGTGGGTATAGGAGCCATGTAGTGCAGAATGGCCAGCGGGTGGGCAGGAAAATGGGGAAAGTGGCAGGGGAGAGGAGTGGAAGCCAGCAGGAGCCTGGATCCTGCACCAATGTTTCAGGTCCAGCACTGGCGGGCCGTACAGTGGGGTGATAGGAGTGTGGGGTGTGGGCTGGCAGGGGTCTGTTGAGTCAGGCTGGGCTGCACCAGCAGGGAGAGGGGGGAACTAACTCAGCTGTATAGAGCCCCTGCTGGTGTGGGCTCTGCACTCCTGTCCGGCTGCCACTGGTTCCTGCACATCCACTCACTCCCAGTGCCCCTTTGCTAGCCCCCCGGTACAGGTGGGGAGCAGCGCAAAGTCCCAACCCGGCGAGCCCCATGCTTGCCCACAGGGAATGAACCGGTGCTCAGCACAGGAGAAAAGCGCTTCCCCTCATGGCTGGTGCTTCCTGCTGCAGCCACCATGTGAGGCAGCAGTGGCAATGAAGATCAGGCACAGGCAGCCCCAAGTGGGGTCCAAGTGACTGCAGCACAGGGCATTGGCCATGGGGAGGGAGAGCAGCCACTTTTCTCCCATGCTGAGCATCAGTTTGTTCCCCGCCACTGCTGCTAGCCTGGGCCCCATGCCAGCTCTGGGCTCACCTGTTGGGGCTGAGCCATGGCAGCAGCAGCTGAGCAGAAGCTGCTGCTCAGTGCAGAGGAAAGCAGCCCCCTTGCTTGCTGCCACCAGGCAGTGTTTGCTGCAGCTGCCTGCCTGGAGCTCATGCTACGCTAGGCTGAGGTGCAGCTGCTTCACAACCACCTCTGTGCTGTGCTGCGGCTGCTCCACATGGCCACTGCTGTCACGCTGGGCTGCACAGAGGTGGTGGTGATGTGGCCGCACAATAGCCCAGTGCAGCATGAGCTCTGGGTGGGCAGCCACAGCAAGCACTGCCTGGTGGCAGCGAGCAGGGGTGGGGAACAAGCTGATGCTCAGCATGGAGGGAAAGCAGCCCCCCCTTCCCGTGGTTGGCACCCTGTGCTGCAGCTACATGGAGCCGGCGCAGGGCTGCCTGTGCCTACTCTTCATTGCCACCTAGGCCCCATGGGGTGGTGGTGATGCAACAGAGAAGCTGGACAGCCTCAAAAGGCTACAAGTGCCTGCAGCACAGGGCTTCAGCTGAATGGGGAGGGGGAGCAGCTGCTTTTCCCCTGCGCTGAACACCAGCTCATTCCCCACCATGGCTGCTCAGTCCAGACAGGCAAGTGTGGGGTGCGCAGGGTTGGGGATGAGTGCTGCTCCCCTCCTGTACTGCGGAGCTGAGGCAGATAGAGCTGGGAGTGAGTGGGTGTGCAGGAGCCAGTAGCAGATGGGCAGGAGCACAGGACCTGCACTGGTGTTCTGGGGCTAGTGCTGACGGAGCCCAGAGCAGTGTGGCAGGAGTGTGGGGTCCTATCCAGCAGGAGCTCTATGGACCCAGGCCAGTTTCCCCCTATCCCTGCTGGCGCAGCCTAGCTTGGCTCCACAGACCCCTGCCAGACCACACCCTGCACTCCTATTACCCTGCTCTGGGCCCCACTGACGCTAGCTCCAGGACATTGGCATAGG